>NC_046369.1:36953539-37186754 GCF_011125445.2 Fundulus heteroclitus | reverse complement strand
TTTTACTAGTAAACTGATGGACCTTTATTTGGTCCTCACTTTCTTACATTTATGGCTTAGGTGTCAACTAGGTTTAGGTTAGGGTCATCGTTAAGTAGTGCTGGTACAGGTTAGGGCTAGGGTCAGGGTTAGGTCGGAGAAAGGGTTGAAGATGAATGGATGTCTCTGGAAGATAAGGCATGGTCCTCACTATGTACATTAAAACAGAAAAAGTGTGTGTGTGTATGTGTGTGTGTGTGTGTGTGATGTGTGTGTGTGTGTGTGTTACCTATTTAGGACAATTTTGTTGCATACCCTTCTGACAAACCTTTGGAAAACTAATCAAGAATGAAGAATCTTGATTGTCATGTTACCATAATGAAATTTAGGTGAGACACCAGCTCAGAATGCACACACATTATACACACAACAAGACATAATGTTTTTAATTTTTTTTTTTAAGAAATTAGCAAATTGCACTAACACCACTTACTGAGAAGCTTAAAGCGTGCAATAGTCCTTAGCATTGATAAGATGGGCCTTATGCAGACCAAAGCCCGGTCCTAACGAGGTAGACCTCTATTTTGAGGGGTACGGGTTTAGGGTTGGAGGAATGGTGTGGAACTACATTTACGTTAGGGTGGGTCAGGAATGAACGGGTAATGATTTTGGGTTAGAGTAAGTATTAGTGGTGGTATAATGCAGCTACAAAAGTAGATGAAAACATCCAATAGAAAGTCATAAGATGGATGGCAATACAAACCTGTTTCTGTGTGTTGTGGTTTGTGTATGTGAATGTGTATGTGTGTGTTGGTGTGTGTGGGGAGGGTTAATCACCCTTCATCTCTATGTCAACCATACTGTATATCTTTATGAATTAATATACAAAGTAAGAGAAGGAAAATCTCCTAAATGTCACCCTGACAGGTTGTGCGTTTGTAAAGCTGGAACATAATTCTGCATTTAACCCTACTTCAAATAAGATCTCTAACTAATCAGTTAGTAATACAGTTTATAGGTTTTTGGTATCCTGCAACTGTCCTTTCAAGTAAAAACGTAATGACACAAAGGGTTTAAGGAGCCTTAAGGTGTCAGTGCAGCTAGGACTAATTACAACCCAGACCCTAATATTTCACTTCACTCGGTAATCCCAGTCAGTCAAATTAATTCAGCTAAATTTGTTCTGCTTTACAGGTTCAAACATAAGTACTTATACAATTACAACACAGAAACTAATACATCAAAATGCAAAGAGAAAAGCCATGTTGGTCCAAGCCCCACCATCATGACACTTCAGATTAAAAGGAACTGTCACCTTATATTTTGAGTAAAACCCAGATATGCTGACCTTCTAAGACCTACAGGAGGGCCTGTCTGTGAAGTAAAGTATTGACAGATATACAAGAGCCTTACTATGAAAACCCTGCATGATGCAGGGCTCTGCATGTAACAACATAAGCTTTATACTGGCTCCTGAAGCTGACGCAAGCCTGTGTACGGAGGCTGAGACACGAGTGATGTGACAACATGTACTAGACCTCATATAGGCACTTTTATGGCATGAATGTTTATTTCCAGCTCAGTATGCTATACTACAGATCTGTGGTTAGCAATACTTTTAAGGTGGAAAAGACATTAGTGGCACTGCCGTCCTGGGAAGGCAGCAAGTTCCCCACTTCAAAACATACAGATTGCCACTCTGGGTCCCTGAGCAAGACCCTTAGCCCAGAATGCTCCTGGGCGCCGGACCTTGCCAGCTCATCGCTCCCTAAGTGTCATGGCGTCAGGAAGCTTTTTGACCCACGCTCAGGAAAACAGTGACGGGTTTTAAAGGTTTATTGAACGCTGGAGGTGTCAGATGGAAAGTCTTGTGGCTGCTCTCTGTAGAGAAGACGTAGGTTAAGTGGTGAAAAGGAGTGCAGATAAATGATGAAAGGCTGAGCTCTTACTTGTGGTGTGAAGAATAATGAGCCGGAGAGAGTGAGGGGGTCCGGGGAAGAGGTTTGGGCAGCTGCAGAGTTCCAATAGGAAATCCTGCGGTGGGGCATTGGAGGGCGGACGGGTTGGTTACATATTTTTTGATTCAGATCACAGCTTGGAGTTAAGAGAACCAATACAGCAGGCTACTTTAGAAAAAGTGTTGCCTGGAGCCACGATGAGAACCTCTGCCTTGCTGTCATTTAACTGAAAAAAGTTATAGGCAGTCCAATCCTTGATTTCATTTTAAAAGTTATTCAACAAACAGCATTGTTAAGTGGTTTTATTATTAATGCAAACTTAACAGTGTCATGATTTGTCCTAGATGAACCCGGACAGAGCACGCACACACAGAGCTGGTTTTGAGAGTTTATTGTAAACAGTGGGTAGTGGATGATGAGAACCAGAGTCTGTTACCGGACGGGAGTTGAAGGGTGCAGGAGCTGGCTGACAGGAACGGAGCGGGGAGAAATCAAGACGACCTGAGCTGCTGCAGAACCAGGACAGAACCAGAGGACAACGGAGACGAAGGAGCAGAATCAGCAGCGCAGCAAACAGGTACTTAAACAGACGAGGAGCAGGGCGTGACAGACGAGGACTGGAACTGACAGGCTTGATGGTAAAGATGGCTGAAGACAGGAGCGAACAGACTTGACAGGCGCGGTGTTGGATTGACTGAAGACGAGCCGGCGACCAGGAGCAAACTGAAGGGAGCTTATGTAGGGAGGCTGGCAGGTGGAGTGTGTTCAGACTGATTAATGTCCAACAGGTGAGACTGATTGCAGAGGGAGTGAAGGGTGAGCTGAGTGAGAAGAGGAGGAGGAACTGAAAACTAACAAAAATGGCCAGACTAAAACTAAACCATGACAAACAGGCCGTTTTTAAATGGAGGAGTTATTTTTGATGGCATTAATAAACAATATCTTATTTATAAGAGAAAGGGCTGTCATTATTTGGACAAACTGTAGCCATTTAAATGCATAAAATTGTAAAACCAAATTTTGAGCTGGGTGCATGAGTTTTTTTTCTAATTCTGTAGTTTAATAATTTTTGTTGGAGTGACCTTATTCAGATTCATACAAGAAAAAGATCTTGGCTGTGAGAGTGTGTGTGTGCGATGTAGCCTTTTGCAATCAAATCAAATCAAATCAAATCAAATCAAATCAAATCTTAGTGCCTGAAGATTCCCATCCCTACTACTTTTCCACATAGCCAATAGCTTGGCTCTTTAGGTCCAGTAAAAGGAAGTCTCAATGATACAACATACAAAGATTTCTTGGATGATTTTATAGTGAATAGTTTAGGGATGGCCCCTCCCACTTTCAACATGACTGCACACCAGCGCACAAACCAAGGTCCATCAGTATATTCTGCTGTCCTGCAGCAGAATGTACTTTCAGGACACACCAGTGTTGTGCACGTGCATGGGAGAAGAGGAAAAGCATCTGCCGCTGTGACTGCACAGGTCTTTGGGTTTAAAGGCGTAATGTCTTCTGAGGTTAGAAAACTATAAATATTGAAGTTAGCCCGTGTTCTCTCGCTAATACATAGATTACGGCGGAGACTCAACAAAGTAGCCAGGTGAAGGGGAGCACACAGCGCCTCACAGCCACGCGCACGCCCAGAGAATTCAACAAACTGTCCCTATATGAACAAGTTATTGCCCTCTGAACCCAAAACCTGGCTGTGCCACTCAGGGAGAGAGATTATTGTTGTAATTCCCAACTTCTAAAGTGCCGCTGCCATTTAAGTGTGACAAATGCAAGAACAGAAAACATCTTCAAGGGAGAAAATCATTTTTTTCTTCATTTTTTCTCCAATTTGGCTTAAATCAGAAAAGATTGAAGTTCCATATGCAAAACAATACCTGAACCCTTTCTAGAGTTCACTAAAAGTAGTGAAACGGGTTGAAATAAGCGCCTGGATTCCTGAGAAGCTGGAGTAAATGCTCTTAGGCAAATGGGGAAGGCCATAGCCATTTGGGTAAGTAGGGAGCAATTACACGTGTGGATGATTTAGGGAGATGCTGTCACTGTGCTGAGGAGCCAGGACCTCTGCAGATGAAATGAAAATGGCCTGTATAATGGTCGAAGTGACAACGCAGCCACTTTGGATGGGCTGACTATTACGGCACGTCAGCACCGGCAAGAAAAAGAGCAAAACTATGAGGACAGCAATTAGAGAACATGAAAAAAAAAAAGGATCACGGTGGCATCGGTGCTGAGGAGAATGGTGCAGCAAGGACTGTGGAGCAGGAGTTAATGTGGTGATTTATAGAATTTGTCATCGCAGACATGTATGTTATAAATTTCCTGACTGCAGTAATAGCCATAATGAGGTCACCAACTGTACAGTGTCATATCAGCACTTTGGGGTTCAGGAGCACTGTTGAGAGAGGCTATCTGACCTGCAATCTGAATCATTAGACGGTAGCTTCTGCCACCAAACATTAACTTAATGCAAATGTCACTTTGACTTTGACTAAGCCTCTTCCTGCAGAAAGGGGATCATCTCTGAGTCGCACAGATTAGAAGCAGAACAGCAAGAGATCACTTACGGCTGGTCATCATTCAAAATCTGCAGCCCTGATAAAAAACACTTATGATCATCATTATCCATGCAGCCATCATCATCATCATCATGATCATTATGTAAATATGCTCAACATTCTGCAGTTTGGATCCGGGATAGCACAGCAGGCCCAGTATTTTACATCTGCATGTGCATATTTCAGTGTTTTCCTGAGAACACGCCACAGCAATTAACACAGGATTAATTGGCATCTTTATCTCATTAGGCCAGTCTGATCAGAGTATGATGAGGTTTCGGCACATTCCCATTTGTTTAAGCGGATTGTGGTAATTGCTGTCATTATTATGGGCTCTTTAGAGTTGTCCATGGGCCTCCTCTTCTCCCTGCCTGGACTCCATAAAGCCCAGCCGTGTGTCAGGGCTCAGTTTAGCTAACCCTTGGAATGAACCCAACAGCGAGCAGTTAACAGCCAAACGGCAATTAGCTCCCACACATCCCCCAATTAACATGTCGCCCCTCTTCTACTAAGCCTTTGTATTTGCTCCTAATTTCTGTCCTGGCCTCCCAAATAAAACTTTACAGGACCCAGGAGGACTGGAGACTGCAAGGTAAAGAGTTCATCTAACCAGAGCTGGCTTTGCCACTGTATGTTTTTACAGAGCTTTAGAGCCTTATTTGAAGCACTGCTATTACCACTTGTATCATGGACATACCATGGCGTATTATTCACCTACCTAATAGACAATTTCACAGATGTTTGACACTGATATTAGCATTTTGAATGGCGCTGACATGACCCCGCTTTCATAATCTTTAAATATAGGTTTTAAAGCATTGTCTCCATGATAAATCCACAGCAGACGTAGAGCATTCGGCATCAAAAGACAATATTTCTGAGAGACAGCCTATTACTCCAGCATGAACTCTGATCTACAAGCCACCAGAGAGGGCTAACAGACGGATATTGAGATATAGTGCGCAACAGAAAAAGGGAGCCATTGATCCTTCAGAGTGCAAACTTTGCTCTTGTTGCTAACTTCACTAAAGGGAGCAATTAAATTTTATATGCTCGTAACAGTTTCAACCCTCTCTAAATGTTAACAACCTTGCGCTCGCGCTACATAGCCTGTCCCCTTTGTTGATCCTCCGCAGTGATGCGCTTCTCATCCACTGATTTGCAGCATAATTAAAACCAGCGTGGCTATGGTGCATTGTGTTGGGCTTGTTTCACCATGACAAGCAGTGTCCTAAAGTGAATTCATAGAGCCAACAAATCGGTATCACAAGTATTCAGCTCCCTAGGGCGCTCTAAAAACATATGGGAGAAAATCAATCCGTAAAACTGAGCAGTTTCATAACTGAGACACCCAGAGGCCTCAGATGTACCTTCTGCTTCAGTACAGTGCATTCTGGAGACAAACACAGTCTGTTAATAAACAATATAGTAAGACATCTGTTTTTTTGCTTGTAAGTGTTGAATACTGCTGTTTTGTCAGCATTCCTTCGTTCTTCCTAAAAAAGTGTCATTGCCTTTCTGCTGCAAAACCAACAACACCAACAACAAAAATATGAAAACATCTTCCCACTTGCTTTGTGAGACCAGACTTCCAGAGAATCTTGGGTCTCCTGTACATTGTTGTGAAAAGTATTTACCCCCCCCCCCCCCCCCCCCCAATTTTGGTGCTTTGTTACATTTCAACCACCAGACAAATGAACATCAGACAAAAGTAACCTCAGTAAGTACAAAATGCAGTTTTCAAACGATAATTTGATTTCTAAAAGGAAATCTAACAACTCTATGTGCCACCCTCGGCAACAAAACAAATAAAATGCATGGAGTGTTGCTTTTAGAGATCTTTTAGCCTACTTCATGCTGCCATAGTGGTTCTCTTATCAGATGTCTTGATAATACAAGTGTGATGGGAAACTTGCATGGATGCAGCTTGTAAAATTGAACTCAGCTCTCCCAAAATTTTTTTTTTTTTTTTTTATCTTCAAACCATTAGCCTACATCTAATACTACTAGCTGCTATCATTTCATGAAATTACCAAAGCCCACTGCAACTTACATAAAGCGTATTAGTTCAAAGGTACTCTTTCAAGAGTGCGCAGTCTTCTGCTGGCCAGACAGCACAGAGAGCACAGCTCAGTTTAACAAGTGCCCAGCGGTGGCCGGCCCAGCAGAGAGCACCGCTGACACTATGCACACACCAACCAGCTGGCCACGGCCATCACTCCACAGTCTGTTTACAGGGAAAGAAGTTAAGCTTGAATCATGTTAAAAAAGCTAAAGCTGTCGCTGCTCAGGGAAAAACAAGGTAATTAGCTGTTCGTTGAAAATCAGTACATCATTTTTTCTTGCTAGCTAGCTTAATTGGAGCGGAAAAGGGATAATGCATAACACTACATGCACCAATTCAATTCAATTCAATTCAATTCAATTCAATTCAATTCAATTCAATTCAATTTTATTTATATAGCGCCAAATCATGAAACATGTCATCTCAAGGCACTTTACAAAGTCAAGTTCAATCATATTATACAGATTGGGTCAGATTATACAGATTGGTCAAAAATTTCCTATATAAGGGAAACCAGTTGATTGCATCAAAGTCCCGACAAGCAGCATTCACTCCTGAAAGAGCGTAGAGCTACAGGGAGAGTCGTCTGCATTGTCCATGCCGTTGCAGCAATCCCTCATACTGAGCAAGCATGAAGCGACAGTGGAAAGAAAAACTCCCCATTAACGGGAAGGAAAAACCTCCGGCAGAACCGGGCTCAGTATGAACGGTCATCTGCCTCGACCGTCTGGGGGTTAGAGAAGACAGAGCAGAGACACAACAAGAGAGACAAAAAGCACAGAAGCTCACATTGGTCCAGTAATCTGTTCTACATTAGATGGTAGTAGCAGGTGAGCCGTCTTCTCTGGATGATGTCACAGTTAACAGAACGCCAGACCAGGTGTACCTTCTATGAAGATAAAAGAGAGAGAACAGAAAGTTAAAGCAGAAATGACAACACATAATGCATAATTGAACAGTAGAACTCAATAGAGTGAGAAAATTAGATCCTGATGTCCTCCAGTAGCCTATAGCAGTTAAACTATAAAGGTAGCTCAGAGTAACATGAGCCACTCTAGTTATAATTTTTGTCAAAAAGAAAAGTTTTAAGCCTAGTCCTAAAAGTAGACACGGTGTCTGCCTCACGGACCAAAACTGGGAGTTGGTTCCACAGGAGAGGAGCCTGATAGCTAAAGGATCTGCCTCCCATTCTACTTTTAGAGACTCTAGGAACCAGCAGCAGACCTGCAGTCTGAGAGCGAAGTGCTCTGTTAGGAACATACGGGGTAATCAGAGCTCTGATATATGATGGAGTTTGATTATTAAGGGCTTTATACGTTTGAAGAAGAATTTTAAATTCTATTCTCGATTTAAATGGAAGCCAATGAAGGGAAGCTAAAATTGGAGAAATATGATCCCTCTTGTTAATTTTTATCAGAACTCTTGCTGCAGCATTTTGGATCAGCTGAAGGCTTTGAACTGCATTTTGTGGACTTCCTGATAGTAAAGAATTACAATAGTCCAGCCTTGAAGTAACAAATGCATGGGCTAGTTTTTCAGCATCACTCCTGGACAGAATGTTTCTAATTTTGCCGATATTCCGGAGGTGAAAAAATGAAACTCTGGAAACCTGTTTAATATGGGATTTAAAGGACATGTCTTGGTCAAAAATAACACAAAGATTTTTTACTTTATTACCAGAGGCCAAGTTAATGCCACCCAGATTAAGTGATTGGTTAAGAAGTTTATTTTTTGAGGACTCTGGCCCAACAACATAATATTGCCATGTGGTCTGGGCCGTCTCTATTATTCCTTTGTTCATTTAAGAATTGAACAAAGGAAGCGATTTTATGAATCTTGGTTTTCTTTTCAGTTCATTTTCACCTGCACTTCTTGTCAACATAAATATATATTGGACTATATCATGCAGGGCCACGGCAAAATATCCCATAATAATCAAGAAATGCAAAACATCACAGAACTACGGCTCAGCAGGTATCATGTACGTATGCTCTTACAGTAGGTGGACATAATGTCCCATAATGTGAGTTGATACGCATTGTTTTGTACCATAAAAACCCAAACACACACGTTTGTTTACATATGCTAATTGAACAAGGCAAGAACACAAGAACGACACAGACCATCTGACCTTCTTTCCTGAAAAAAAGGGGATAACACATAATAAGACGATCCTTTTGAAATCAACATGGAAATCACCCCGTTGCCAAGCAACACAGTGAGTTAGCTGATGCGGCTATCATGTGACGGCACACAGGTATTTGTGGAGGTAAGCCTCTTAGTTCTGGTGTTGCGGCGTGTTAAGCGAGCTCCTACCTTTGCCACTCCCAGCTGTAACACTTTTGTTACTATTCAGCATAACCTAGCTCTGTGGATGTGGCTTCTCAACGTTTGCTTTAAGACAACACACAGACTGGACATAGAGACTAACTTCAAAGTAATTTTGTCTGCCATAACTCCGGAATTTCAGTCTCTTATCTGGAACTAAAAATGCTAATGTCTTCCTGCATAATCAGGTGTAACATGGTAATGCTACACCTAAGGCTGAACTTGGTTGTATTTTTTTTTTTTTAAGCTAAATAATTTAAAGTATTTAGGTACTGATATGAAAGGTAATTTGTAAGTTTGCATGCTTTTGAATACCTCTAGTGTTAGACAGCTTGCTGTGAATTGTCATGTCAAATTTGTGTGATGCCAAAATTAAAAATTAACGGCATATTTTACAGTGTATGACTTGAAATGTGTATTACAGATCATACAATGTTTTGTATATGAAACAAAACTGGGGAGAGTATTTTACCTCTGTTTTGCAATGGGCTTCAAAGTAAAAGAGCAGTGAAAGTACATGTGCATGTGCAGCTAGTGGCAGCTTCCTCTGCGCATTTAACTTTAACCAGCAGCAGGTCTCCAAACAGAGCACTGCTGCAGCCCACATGTGGCAAAGACGTAACAAAAGCAGACAATATGGTGTAGTGTAGTACTAGTCTTCAGGGATGGATCTATAGGGGGGCAAGATCGGGCAACTGCCCCTCTTTAGCACCTTGCAACCCCCCCCCCGCAACCCTCACCCCCCACCCACCCTCCACCGGTGTGCTCCTGTATTACTTTTATTTCCTTAAAGGGGACATATCACGCAAAATCCACTTTTTAACCCTTGGATACATTTTCTGGAGAGCAGAAAAACTTTAATGTAGTCCAGGTGTTGCATAGATATCGTTATATCCTGCATGGGTCAAAATTTTCAGTCAGTTCAGTTTTCCTTATTCTCCATAATTAGTTGCTTGAACAATTATGTCACAATATTTGTTGTGGAACTGCTAAAAATGTCATGGACATCCGGCTTACCAATTTTGTGATTGCACCATTTTTTGTTTGTTTCTCCTCCGTGATTTTGTAGTTCAAGCTAAAGGATGCCGAAGTGGATAAGTGAAAATGTTCAGTTGTTGGGTGTATTAACCCACATCATTCATTACACCGTCCCCCAGCATACTATAAAACTGGACTGGAGAGCTCTGCAATCTAGAGGGAGCAGAGAGTGAAGTGCCTCATTTACATTTAAAGAGACAGTACTAAAACAAGTTGCTCCCAGACACACCTCAGAACAGGGGCAAAAGAAGGGCTGTGGGGCAACAATATTGAGTAATTTAGACCGAAGCATTGTAGTTCCACTTTATATAGAACACAACCGAATGATTCAAATGCAAAAAGGAAGGCATTAAAAAGAATCACATGTTCCCTTTGAAACTCATATGTTTGAAAAATAATTGGTTGTTTGTCCAAAAGCCTCCTATAGCCTTTAAATGAATTATTATTTCACCGAACAGCAAATGTAATCTCAGGCCCACAAATGTTTTTATTACAGTCCTGCCTCAAACACCGTCTGCCTCCCGCTCCACACAGCCGCATGCGATGATGTGTCACATGTACATTTACAAGACGGTCTGTCTGCAGCCTGGAGGGTGGAGCCACTCGTAGGTGATTTATTGGAGCCTTAGCATACAAGTCTATGAAGAGTTTAGATACGAGAAAATGTCTGCGGGTTACTGCTTCAAGGGCTGAAATTTCACTGACAGTTCCATGAGATCAATATCACAGTATCAAGGCTACACAATTAAACCACATTACATCCTTAATTTAAGACTTAGAAAAAAAACAAATAGGGTAGAATGAGAATAAAATGGCTAAATATAACTGTGTCTCACACTTGTTTGAATGTGATGAATCCTTTCTGGTTTCTTGTCATAGGTTTCCTATGGCAATAGGGATGCTATTTTTCTTTTAATCGTGATGCTTGCAAATTGCAGCCCACAATAACAAAAGAAATTTAAATGCAGATGCATTTGCAGCTTCTTTAGCAAAAATGTGAAGGATGAGAAGGAAGAGGAGCAAGTGAGATTTGAGAGAGGAAGAATCCTGGCAAGATCAAGTAGCTCACAGTTAAGGAAGGCCACTTAGAGAGCAACAGGTGAAGAAATGAGTGAAGATGAGGAAAATGATGTTAGCTCAAGGGGTGAAGATGAAAAGGTTTTGGTCAGAGAGAGAGAAAAAAAAAGATGGTACAGCCGAAGCTGATGAAAGAGAACAGGAATGCAAAGAATCAGGAAATCCACCTTACAGTATTCCATCTGGACCCCTGGTAGGTATTTTTTCTCCGTATAAATTCTAGTCCAGAAGCACTAGATGTTACAATGAATAATATATTTCCTGTAAAAATCTGCAGAAGTGTTATGAAGCTAGACAGCACAGGCTTTACAGTTTTTGTCTATTTATGTTATCAGTAATTACAGTAAAGGGAAAGATTAGGGAAATTGAATGCCAAAAAAAAAAAAAAAAAAAAAACAACAGATAAACCATAGTAGGTAATTCCAATTGTTACTTTTCTTTCAAGTTTTTTTTGTTGTTGCTATATCAAGACTCAAAGATGACGCAGCAGTGTAGGCCAAGTTAAATACATTTTCCAAAACTCTTCAATTGTTCCACAGTGAGTGGTACAATTCTTGGCCATGGCTGGAATATTCTCTGTCAAGAAATGCAGCGTATTGCAGAAAACAAAAACTAGCATTTTTTTTTTGTCAGAAAATGGATATAGCAACTGGAAGAAGGCCACTTCCAAAGACAGTGGGTTAAATGTACATGCCAAGTCAGATGAACATGAGACTCCCATGACGGCTTGGAGTAAATAAAAAGTATGGACCAGGAAAGATTTATCTGTACACAGAAGGATTGGAGATGTTGAGAATGACAATCAGAATTAGGTTGAAACTTTGGCTGAAATTTTGCTTTTGACAGCCTCTCAAAACGTTTTCCAACACAGCCATGATGAAACAGATCTGAAAGAAACAATGGAAATTTCCTTCTTAGATCTTATAAGCAAACATGATGCCTTAAGCCTGGTTTATTCCGCACAGAACGTTAAGCATAAACCAGCCGTTAGTGAAAGGACAACTGTCACAAGGTCCTGGACATGCTAAATGTACCAGAAGAGGCACTCAAAATTAAATTCTGAGATGTTTAGTAAAATGGCAAGAAAATTAAATTTCAAGAATGTCCAAAAAAGTGAACATTTATCTATTCTGGCCAATGAGACAATATACCTAAAAATTGTCTTTAGTTTGTTAAAACCAGCTGCTTTAACGTTTTCCAGTCAGGTTTCCGTGCTCACCACAGTACAGAGACCGCCCTTATCAAAGTGTTTAAAGACATCCATATAAATACAGACTGTGGAAAAACCACCGCGCTGGTTCTATTGGACCTCAATGCAGCATTTGATACTGTCGATCACTCCATTCTGTTAGAACGCCTGGAGAACTGGGTCGGCCTCTCTAGTACAGCTCTCAACTGGTTTAAATCCTACTTAAAGGACAGGGACTTTTTGTATCAGTAGGTAACTTTACATCAGAGATGACAAAAATCACATGTGGGGTTCCCCTAGGGTCCATCCTGGGTCCCCTCCTCTTCAATATCTACATGCTCCCCCTAGCTCAGATAATAGAAAAACAACAACATCAGCTACCATAACTATGCAGACGACACACAGCTCTACATCACCATGTCACCAGGTGACTATGAACCAGTTCAGGCACTGAGTAAATGCCTAGACGAAATCAATATGTGGATGTGCCAAAATTTTCTTCAATTGAATAAAAACAAAACAGAAGTAATAATATTTGGACCAATAGAGGAGAGATCAAAAGTTAGCACACAGCTTCAGTCGCTTCAGCTAGGAACCACTGATCAGGCCCGAAATCTGGGTGTAGTGATGGACTCAGGCCTGAACCTCCAAAAGCATCTAAAGACAGTTACAAGGTCGGCTTTCTATCATCTGAAGAACATTTCCAGGATTAAAGGACTGATGTCTCAGCAGGATCTGGAAAAACCAATCCATGCGTTTATATTTAGTAGAAGTGATTACTGCAACGGTGTTTTCACAGGTCTGCCTAAAAAGTGGATCAGACAGCTGCAGCTGATCCAGAACGCTGCTGCCCGCGTCCTCACTAAGACTAAGAAAGTAGAGCACATAACCCAAGTTCTAAAGTCCTTCCACTGGCTCCCTGTATCACAGAGAATAGACTTTAAAATCCTTCTGTTAGTCTATAAATCCTCGAATGGCTTAGCACCTAAATACATCACAGACTTGTTATCAGCGTATCAACCCTCCAGACCACTAAGGTCTTCTAGCTCCAGCCTACTCTGCATACCTAGAACCAGAACTAAACACGGAGAAGCAGCATTTAGTTCCTATGCTCCACTTATCTGGAACAAATTTCCAGAGGACTGTAAAAGTGCTGAAAGCCTGAGATCTTTTAAATCAAGACTAAAAACTCATTTGTTTAGGATTGCCTTCGACTGCTCTAGTTAAACAGTTGAATGCAATTTTTTTTTAAATCCAACTGCGTTTTCCTACTTACTTTTTTTCTGCTTTATTTCCTGTATTTTAATCATGTAAAGCACTTTGCATTGTCTGTGTACTGAATTGTGCTATATAAATAAATTTGCCTTGCCTTGCCAAAAGACCCAACAATATAATCGGTAGTTTGAAAGTGTTTTTACGATTATTTTGTTGACTCAAGGGGATTTTTATAAACTTTGTGGAGAGTTCCAGAACTGCCACCCCACCTAGACCTCTTGCCCCTCATTTGTTCCCTCTTCCAGATAACATTTTCTAGATCTGCCACTCTTTGATAAAAATGCAAGGCACAAAGTTTACCAGAATAGAGAAAAACATGTATAGAAATATCTTAGGAGTCAGATTCGAAGCAAGTAAGCTAGCATTAGCCTTACTACTGCATATTCCTCCTCCTCCTCCTCCTCCTCCTCCTCCTCCTCCTCCTCCTCTTTATTTTTTAAAAGCTTAAAGGATAATGAAAAGGTTCATCAGATAAATTTGAGAATTTAGGTTGCTGTCATTATCAGTGTAACAAAACAACACATTTTTCATGTGCAGTGGAAAATTATGGTAGGTGGACCGAACGCACCAGTGAGTGTCTGCATGTGTGTTGGTGTGTGGAATACCACTAGCACCTCCAGGTGACAAGTTCACCTGCAGGTGCAAAGTTGTGTGAGAAGTGGGAAGGGTAGAAATACGGTGGCCAACAGATGCAAATGGCAGAACGTGCCACAAAACACGCTGGAGGCACCTGAATGATGCAAACCCCAAAACACAGAAAACACAAAAAACAACATAAAATACTGCAAAAGAAAAATGCTGCAATCACAGAAAATAAAATGATGCAAACTCCAAATCACACATACACAGGCATACACAAAACAAATGCATATATCTTTCACATGTATGGCGTGAGTCTCGCCCTTTGTTCAGCTTTTTACTGCGCGTTTACACCTGATAACCATACAGAAACCTTTCAACATGCAGTGCCTAGAGCAGCACAAGGCCCCAGCCTCAGGCAGAGAAAGACACCAGGCATCCCCACAGAATGCCCATATGCCTGAGCAGTGGATCATAGCCAGCAGCGCCCAAGTCAAAGAGGCAGAGAAAACGATGCAGGGCACCGAACACCAAGACCACGCATCAAGGCCATGTCCCCTATAGTAGAACTCATGTTCATGTAGCAAAACCGCCTAACTCAGAGGACCTTCACAAAAAACACAGTCTACTGGGCAGTCATCAACTCATCACTGCAGCCGGTAAGACGGACTGAGGGAGGGAGGGCACAGAGCAATCCCATGTGGTGAGGAAGCCCGAGGAGGCCAGGGGAAAGGGGTCACCATCTGAACTGAGCCTGTTCCACTGTCAGCCCAACAAATCCCCAAGAATAAGCCACCAGCCAGGAGCTCACCAAGCTGCAATATGGTCAACTTTGTTGACAGCTCATGCAAAAAGTTGACTTCATTGGAGTAAATTCAGGTTGAAAAACCTCAATAAAATAAAAGGCTAACGCGCGTTAGCAATTAAATAAGCTGCTCAACCCAGATATTCCATCAAGGCAGTTAATGTTCCAACCTTCTAAATACCATTCAGTCTACCAAATATCACCCCATGCACAATGTTCTTTTCCATGCAAAGCCAATATTTGTAATGACACACTGCCACTAACATTTAGATTTTTTTTCTCTAAAGGAACAAGATATGAAAAGTATAAAAAATACACCAAGCTTTGAGGCAAGAAGAAAAAAAAAATTCTTGGGTGTGTCGCAAAAGAGAGACATTGAAATTAGACAACCAGGAGCTCCATCGAAATCCTGACAGCCTGTGTGTGACAGCAGCCGTCACTTTTACCCACTCACCTATGCCTCTAAGCACAAGCAAAGGCTTTGATTCCCCCCAAAAAATCTCCAAAAAGTAACCTCCCTGGCATCACCGCCATGTTTAGAAGAATGACAATGAAAACACACTCTTCCCTGCCGCCCCTCATCTCCCTTAACACAATCTGAGAAGGCACACAGCCATCTGTACCTCCAGGGAAGCTGCTTCTTCTTCAAAGAGCAACATGATCAGCATTATGGCATCTGAAAAACTCCCTCCATGACTGGAGAGAGTAAATCAGTCACACACTGTAAGACTCATGCAGTCAGAAAAAAGGCATGCCGAACACCCACAGCAAGGCTGGAGGCCCAGAAGAAATTTCAATTCATTCAGTCCTGTTACTGTCACCTATTCAGAGCATTCTTGTTTACCTGAACCGACATATCACCATAAAAAAAGCTTCCAATAAAGCATGCTTGGTTAGGATTTAACGAAACATTAAAAAAAAATCCATAGTGTTGCACCCTACGCTGTTTCAATGGAATCCCAGGTCTTAATTTGAGAGTGTTATGTTGCCATGATGGTCTGTTAATTACTTGGACCAAAGCTGGACCAAGCATTGAAAAAAGAAAATCTGTAACAACAACATCAATAACAAAACGTCTTAAACTTTTGTGGGAAGCAGATGAATTGCCGATTGGGGAGAATTGTACCTTTTGCAGATGACACATTGTTTTACATTGCAGTCCTCAACAAACTTAGTGTGAAGCTTCGGGGATAATGTGCTCAATTACAGCCAAGACACGGCGAGGCAATGACAGCGAGCGTCTCTGATGCAGCAGAAATATTCATGTCAGTGGTGCCCTACAGAATCCAGTAGACCCGCCTGCCTTTGAGAAGAGACAGATGAATAATCCGAGAGGGGGATGGGGGATTCAATGGAAGAGGAGCTTCGGTAGAAAAAAAAGGAAAAAAAAAAGCAAGGCAGCCTTTGCTCTTCTGGGTCTTTGAAGTCCTTCCTCCAGCACACATTGGTATACACATACACAAAGGCACACAGGCTGTCTCTCTCTTCCTCTGTTTTTTCTCAGCCTCTCTCAGTCTTCTTCCTCTTTCATCTCTTCTAGATCCCTTTATCTTTACCCTTGGTTAGCTCTAGGGATCCCCGTGTCCCCCAGTACTTACCACTCGCTTGCTGTCCAGGCTTTGATATCTGTTCGCAGAGAGATCAACAGCATCCTTTGGATCCATTTCTCCAGCTACCATGGCTTTAATAATGGCAACAAAGCCAAGGCTTTTCAAAGGTACTGCCTCACATCTATTTGTTATTCATAGCCACTATCATTTCCCCAAAGCGCTAAAACATATGAAAAGGGAGCATACATTGTGTGGGTTTCTCAAAATAGTGAGTACCTCTCTGAAAAGAAGTTCTGCAAAGAAAAAGTTCACTATGAAGTGCGTGCGCTGAACTCCAAGAGTCAACACATGCCAGGGTAGGGCTGTGAATCGGACTGAATAATATCATAAGTCACTAAGATTAAAACAAATCCTGCTAAATATGGTCTTACAACACTAAGAGGCACCAGCAACCAGGGTTGTATCATAGTTACGTTTGTAAGAACATGCTGTACTGCTTGTGTGAGAGTGGTTGTTGACCGTGTAGCTAAATGCAGCATGGTTCTGTCTCAGTAAAGGTTCTGCAGTGCTCCGGGCTAACGATCACCACCATGCATGAATCATGGAAATGTCAAGTACAAAGTCTAGCTCAGAACACAGTGAAGAGTTTCTGCACTGAGACACACCAACAGAGCAAAGCCAAGTACAAAAATGCTGCATGTATTCCAGAGAGATTTCTGCTTCTAGCTTTTATAGCGATTCATGTTATGAATTTTATTAGTGGGGTACAGTGCCTTGCAAAAGTTTTCACACCCCTGGAACTTCATTAGATTTTAACATTTTCAACATTTCCCTACATACAAATCTGAAAAGTGTGGAATGCTTTTGTATTCAGCTTCGTTTGCCCTTAAAGTTCAGCGTCAAATCCACAGTTTTTTCTTTATATCCCAAGCTTTTAACATCTGACAGACTTATTTTCAATCATCTAAAGATGGGAAATATGGCTCACAATTGAGATTCTGTTGATAGGATAAGTCAAAGTTGTGCAGACAACAATCATAACCTGTATGAAAGAGTGGCAAGAAGAAAGCTATTTTAAAATAAAGCCACAACAAATCCCATTCACAACTGCCTTACGGGGCAGGGCCAGAGCCATGCAGGGGACATGGGAAACAGAAGGAAGAAGTTGCTCTTGATGAAATGAGACCATAATTAAACCTTTTGGCCTGCATGCAAAATGCTACGATTAAGAAAAAATTAAGAATTATTTTCTTTAACAAGGAGAGGGCTAAATGCAGGAAACAGACATAGGAGACAGACATACAGGGAAAAAAAACTGTTGCAGGCTTAAAACCCCCCCCAGAAAACTGGGTGGAGGTTCATCTTCCAGCAGAGCATTGACCCTAAACCTGCAGCCAGAGCTACAATGAAACAATTTAGATCAAAGCATGTTCATGTGTAAGAATGGCTCTGTCAAAGTCCAGACCTAAATGAGAATCAGTGTAAAACTTGGAGATTGAGGTTTACAGATGCTATCCAACCAATCTATCTGAGCTTGAGTCATTTTGTAAAGACGAAAAGCCAAAACTCTTAGTGTGTAGATGTGCAGAGCTAATAGAGAAACAGCCAAAGGATTTACAGCTGTGATTGCAGCAAAAGATGCTTCTGAAAGTTAATACACCCATTTCCAATTTACAACATTTCTGTCATGAATGAGCAAAGACGAGCCATCTTTAATTTCCTTCTGGCCATAGGCTGCGATATCTTGCACATCTGTAGATAAAAAACAAAAACAATGTGTTACAAAGGGAAGTGTGATAGTTGTCACATAAAGTCTCATCATAAGTCTCCTGATTACATTTTTTAAAAAAAAATAATGGACGATCCTGTTGTTAAATATTTCCCGTTTTTAGTTCTTGTTTGAAATTATTTGAGACTAGTTTAAACTTTTACAGTAAATGCTCTGGCTGGTTATGCAAACCAGTCATCAGCATTACATCGGTTCCTCGACTTGTGAAACTAAACAAGTCAGCCGATAGTGATCCCCTGACTTGGTGAGTCAGAGGCATAACAGTGGAGGGCTGAAGTCAACCTCCATCATCGCATCACAAACAAGAAAAGACATTAAAAAGGCGCCTATAATCAAACCTCAAAAGGGGCTATTGACTCAGATCACATGATCTCAATGCATGCCAAGCTTTCTTGATTTTTTTTTTTCTAAAAGATGTTGAAAATCATTTGAATTTTCCGTCTACTTCACAACTATGTACTTCTTTGTGCTGTTCTATCACATAGATGCCCCTCCAAAAATATATTTAGATTTTGGTTGGAACAAGATAAAATGTGAAATTAATTGTTTCTCTCTACCAGAAAGACCACACTTCAAAACTATGCTTTTATGAATCTGTTTCAGTCTGAAAATATTATGTATATACAGGGTAAACATAGGGTCCACATACCAGGTACCAGATGAGCTTCAGATGAGCTCCAGGTACCAATTTGTCATACCCAAAACTTTAGAAGGCAATCACTTTTCAATGCCACTTTCAAATTTAGTCAGGTTCAGACATTTACAATTGCTTGGTTACATTAGACGGCTCACCCGCTACTACCATATAATGTAGAACAGATTACTAGATCAATGTGTGCTTCTGTGCTTTTTTGTCTCTCTTGTTGTGTCTCTGTTCTGTCTTCTATAACCCCAGTCGGTCGAGGCAGATGACCGTTCATACTGAGCACGGTTCTGCCGGAGGTTTTTCCTTCCCGTTAATGGGGAGTTTTTCTTCCCACTGTCACTTCATGCTTGCTCAGTATGAGGGATTGCAGCAAAGCCATGTACAATGCAGATGACTCTTCCTGTGGCTCTACGCTTCTCCAGGAGTGAATGCTGCTTGTCGGGACTTTGATGCAATCAACTGGTTCCCTTATATAGGAAATTTTTGACCAATCTGTATAATCTGACCCAATCTGTATAATATGATTGAACTTGATTTTGTAAAGTGCCTTGAGATGACATGTTTCATGATTTGGCGCTATATAAATAAAATGGAATTGAATTGAATACATTGTGTAGCATACATCCCCCTTAATTGCATTATTACGATACAGTGCTCAGCAAGAGGTTTCTTCCATGCCCACACCGGGGCTATGAGAAACTGTTTTATTAAGATGAATAAAACCTAATTTATGGTCAGTTTGATGACTTACTGTGAGGTCATGTTGGTAATTGTGTGTGATATGGCATATTTAGACTTCCATTCCCAGTTTCAACCAGGACGTGCAAAAAGGTGAGATAATAAAGCACTAAAGTGGGAACTATTTCCCCTTCCTTTGACTATGGGTATACAGAGACGGGTTCAAACCCATATACCATATCACCTTGAGAAAATGGGCCAGATGATTAGGAAGGTGTGCGTGGGATGCTATTTTTACACCTCTGTGTTAAAATCTCCTGCAGAAAAACAAATTGTTTCATGCACTGGCCTCTTCTTCTTTAGCTTGAATTGATTTAAATTATTAATAGAGAGGGTTTCACCTTCAATAAAAGAAACATAACAAGCCGACTGAGATGAAGACTATGAGAGTCAAACTTTTTTTTTTTTTTAACTGTGACAACAAATTTATGAACCATCAAATTTTGATCCGCGACAGATTGCCAGCAACTGCAGCAGGTACACTTTGCCATATATGAATGCTCTTCCAACAGATGGATCAAATATGTGCAGTGCACAGCAAATCTGGAACTCTTAATAATTCAGCAACTTCTTGTGTGACATTGACTGCAGTTTAGCTCGCTCTGAAAGTGGGCACAGATGGAAAGGCAGACAGCAAACGCTACACTAACAGGAGAAGTCCCCAAAGAGAGCAGAGAAGAAGTGAAATAGGTAAGGACAGACAGACTGCTGCGTGAGCCCCCAGAGACCCAGAGAGACTGCTCCTCAGCTGCGCCTGTTCAGCTGATAACAGCCTGAGCTGCTGTGCCACATGCTGCAGGAGACACTTCCTCCTGTTCCCCTGCATGCCACTTTCATTTGTGCTGAAATTAAGAGTGCAGCCAAAACCTACCGGGTTCAGAATGCTCAATCAAACAAAACAACAGACGGTAACACCGCCTGGCATAGAAAGAAACTCCTTCACTTGGAGTTTTAAAAGATAATGCTAATACTGACGAATGGAATGTTAGAACAAACTCATACAAACAAGCCAAATGAATTATTGTTCTCAGCGTAAACATTCTTTAAAACGGCTTGCGTTGTATCAATGAAAAGGATCAGCTGTAAGGTTCTCATGCCAGGTAGATGTAAAAAAAATTTTTAAACAGGCAGTGGGGGAAACATACTAAAATGATATCCTGTGTTCATCCAGCTTGGACAGTTTCACTTTTGTCACGGCACAAACAAAACCACAATGTATTTTTGTAACAAATAAAAATGTGACAGTGATGCATTGCACATTTATTTTCAGCTCCAATCAGTCAATACGTTGTGGATCCTTTTGCTGAATGTGTTTGGAGGAACGCCTCTGCCAGCTTTGCACTTCTGGAAATGCAAACTTTTCCCTGTTCTTTTTCTGAAACTCATCAAGCTTTTTTACGACTTGATGGAGAGTAATCTATGGAGAGCAATAACAAATCTTGTCACAGATTCTCAATAAGATTTAGGTTTGAACTTTGACTAGACCTGTAATCATTTAGGTTTTTGACTGTTTTGTTTTGGACTTTTCCTGTCATCTCTCAGTCACCAGTCACCATCCAATCAGGTCATTCTCCCTCCAGCCGCCACCCTACTTTAGATCATCTCCACCTGTTGTTACTAATTTGTCAACTCGGCTCACCTGTCTACATATACCTGCCTCAGCCAACTCATCCCTGCCAGAACGTCTCTCTTCTCATATAATCTCATGTTGTCCTTTGTGATGTGCCCTGCTTCTACCAGATCCTGTGTGCTCAGCCCGCTGCACTCTTCAGTTAAGTCGCCTGTATCTGCGTGCTGCAGTTCTGCCTCTTTCTCTGAGTTCCAGCGAAACAGGTGGTTCTCCGGTCCACATTGCTTGTTCTGGTCTGTCACTACCTGCATCTCCTGTTCTCCTGCTCGTCCCTGCCTGCCTGCATCATCAGCCATAACTCATCTGTTCAAGTCTGGTTCTGCTTGTCTGCCTCACCCGCCACGATTCATCCTTCACAATAAACCTTTTATATCGGGTTCACCAGCTTCAGTCATAACAAGACCATGCTAACACATTAACATGTTTTGACCTAAACCAATCTCTTGTCTAGGGTCATCATTTTGCAGGAGGAGAAAGTTAAACTACACGCTCAAGCTGTAAACGTTTCTGAAGTTTCTCTTTCCCTGCTAAAGAATAGCATCCCCACAGCATGGTCTTGCCATTACCATGTTTCACTGTAGTGGGAATGTGTTCAGGGTGATGTGCAGTATTAATTTCTGTTAAACGTAGTATTCTGCATTTAGGCCAAAAGGTTCCAATTTGGGCTCATCTGACCAGCAGATTTTCTCACACATGTATGCTGTGTCCCCAACAGTTAGCAACATCTTTTAGCTTTCACAGCCAGATTTGGTAAGAGCAGGACCAATAGTTGTACTATCAACAGATTCTCCTTTTCTGGCTGTGAATCTCTGCTGCTCCTGCAGGGTTAGCATGTGCCATGTGTCTGCATCTCTGATCAATTATTTTCGTGCCCACCCTGAAGGTGGACCGCCATGTCTTGGTAAGTTTTCATACCATATTTCCATCTTCAAATGAAAGTTTGAATAGTATTCAGGGGGACGTTAAAAACCTTAAACTCCAAACCTTTGTTCCTCCCTATCTGCTGTGTTCCTTGGTCTTTGTGATGCTGTTTGTTCTCTAATGTTGTTGCACAAAACCTCTGAGGTCTTCACAGAACACCTGCATGCATATTGAGATTATATTCCACACAAGTGAACTGTTCCTTAGGCTACTTTGGAAAGCAGTTGGCTGCACTGGATTTAATGTGAAGTATGAAAGTAAAAGGGTTAGAATACAAAATGCAAATCTTCATTAATATTTTTGAAAACCATCCATCATAATCCTTCCACTTTAAAATGATGCACTACAATGTACTGGTCCTTAAATGAAATCCCAGCAAAATACATCAGTCCTAATTTTAATGAGACAAAAAAGGAAAAAGTAAATATCTGAAATGTACAATAGGCCACTCAGGTGAATGTGAAAGAAGCTAATACATTTTTTTTTTGAATTCTAATCACCCAGTTAGTTTTTTAACAGCAGTGGAGTCTCTCATCTGCAGGGCATGGATGAGGAAAGGTCATAATCTGTTCTCAGTTTAAGGAGAATCTTTGCAGGCCAAACTGTAGTGACAAAACAAAATTTATCCCTACATAACAAATAAATCTAGGGGTGTCCCGATAACAGATTTTCCAGACTGAGAACAAGTACTTCAGTTTAGATACTTGTCGACTTCAAGTATCTATACTGAGTACTTAAGGAATGGAGACTTATAGATCACACACAACATCAATTATTACTGAAAACGGTGATGAATTTGGTTAGAGCTTCAGGTATGTTTCTGGAGCACTTGTTGCAATCTTGGTTGTGCTGCAGCAAACACTTTGAATTCTGTTATGTGTAGTCTTGAAATGCTTTACGTAATGCTCTTTGTTTAACCTAAGCTACCTTTATCCTTGACTTTATGCTGCATCTCTCTGTACTGCTTATGACTCTCTTCAGTCCTCACAGTGTCCCACTCCTTACCTGATCTCTTTCTCCAAACACATTCATGTACATATCAGGCTCCTCTCCTGTGGAACCAACTCCCAGTTTTGGTCCGTGAGGCAGACACCCCGTCTACTTTTAAGACTAAACTTAAAACTTTCCTTTGTGACAAAGCTTATAGTTAGAGTGGCTCATGTTACCCTGAGCCACCTCTATAGTTATGCTGCGATAGGCTTAGGCTGATGGAGAACATCAGGGCCTATTTCTCTCACTCTGCTGAGTCCTACTGTTCTCCAATTTGCATTATTTGTTGTTATTTCAGCTTTTAACTTTTTGTTCTCTGTCATTTTTATTTCTTCATAGTAGGTACACCTGGTCTGGCATTCTGTTAGCTGTGACATCATCCAGAGAAGACAGATCATCCGCTTTTACCATATAACATAGAAAGGATTCCTGGATCAATGTGTGTGTGTTTTTTTGTCTCTTTTTTGTGTCTCTGCTCTGTCATCTAACCTTCAGTCGGTCGAGGCAGATGACCGTTCACACTGAGCCTGGTTCTGCTGGAGGTTTTCCTCCCTGTTAAAGGCATACTATGCAACATTTTTCAGTTAATTAATGTGTTCCATACTGTTTTGGATGATTAAATGAGTCATTTCAGGTCGAACAAAGGTTTTCTCGGCCGCCCTGGGGGTCTGTGGGGGAAATACCGCACTTGCAATTGCAAGAGCTCACGGCCCGCACACACAGAAGTTTCGCTTTACGGCGAGAACTCCATGTGTTTTTGCCCTGCCATTCACTATATGCACGCGCGAAAGCAACAAAGAACCGCGTGTTAACGTCAGATAAACATGCAAGCATATCGAGTTTTATTATTATTATTTATTTATTTATTTTTTTTATGTTGGCGAGACGCTACCGCGGCGGCGGCGGCGGCTGCGGCTTGGCGAGGCGGTGGCGGTAGCGTCTCGCCAACATAAAAAAGGAAAATAATAATAATAATAATAATAATAATAATAATAATAATAATAATAAAACTGGCGAGGCGGCGGCGGCTTGGCCAAGATAGCGCTGCGGGAAGCTTGATGTTCATACCTTCACTGTGTTAGTCATTGTTTGTACTGCCGTTTTTTCCACTTTTCGTTGAGTTCGCCTGTCTGCTAAGCTCAAAACAACCAAAGCGCCTGGCTTAACGGAGAAACCAGAACAGCTGAGCATCTTTACGACAGTGCACTTTTACTTTCGCCCTCTGGGGGGAGCCTCGCTGGAAAATCAACCCCGGTTGCATAGTATACCTTTAAAGGGGAGTTTTCCTCTCCACTGTTGCCTAATGCTTGCTCTGTATGAGAGATTGCTGCAAAGCCATCGACAATGCAGACGACTCTCCCTGTGGCTATAAGCTCTTTCATGAGGAGTGAATGCTGCTTGGAAAGACTTGATGCAATCTGCTGGATTTCCTTAGATAGGAAACATTTTGACCAATCTGTATAATCTGACTGAATTTGACTTTGGAAAGTGCCTTGAGATGATATGTTTCATGAATTGGTGCTAAATAAATACATTTTGAATTGAATACTTCCTCATTCTACCACCAAGGCTTGTTGTCAAAATTCCCTCCAGGAGACACCAAGTACTCTTCTACCTGTCTTCCTGATAGCGTTAGCTGTAGTTATGCAGTCATCTGGAACAGTTCCAAATGGGGAGTGGTGGCCTAGTGGTTAACAAGGAGGGTGCTTGTGTTCTGTGAATAAGTCCCTTAACCTCAGAATGGTGCCTGGGCACGACACAGTGGCAGCCCACTGCTCCCTAAGGGATGAGTTAAATGAAGAGGATGAATTTCATTGGAATGTATGTTGCAATGACTGTAAAGACTGTGATTGTTATAAATTGTAGTCAGTTTTGGCCCAAAACTTTTATGTGCCTTCTAGAAAACTGAAAATAAAGAGGATTTTTATTCTAAACAGTTTAATGATTGAAAAGCTAAAGTGTTGAAATGGCCTTGCCAGAATCTGCAGCTAAACCTGAAGGGGGCACTGGAACAAGAGTCCTCACAGTCTGATAGATTCAGAGAACCTTTGTAAGGCAGACAGGGCAAATAGTTTCAATTTAGGATGTTGGATACTAACAGACTCCCATCAAATAAGCCATAATCCTAAAATTGAATCAAAATGTGCTTGCAGAAGGTATTAGTAAGACAATGGTGTGCACACATATGAAACCACGTGATGGCACCTTTAAGTTTGTGTTTCAGTTTAATTGTGCTGGATAGATGTCTTATTATGTGTGAAAAAAGTTTTAAATGGTTAGTCTTAGTCTAAGTGTTTTGCATGACAAAAGGATTGTGTCAACTTTTGAGAGTCTTTTCATGTAAAACATAAATTTTAATTTATCCACTGTGTATGGATTAAGCCTACACATTCTTTGTTAAATGTTTATCATAATCTTTTGGTTTTGTTAGGTACATTTGGAGCAGGTGAAACTCAATAAATGTTCCCAACAAAGACTGCACAGGTCTATGACTCACTGCAAGCAGCAGCAAGTTTTCATTTTCCAAATGCTACACACTCATCACCCGCTCATACTCCAAATATAAACTGAAAGTTAACTGTTGATTTTATCATGTTGGTGAAAATTGACAATAATGAGTAAAAATTTTACTTGAAAAACATATGGCTTATGCAGGGCAGGTTTTGTATGCACAGCTGATGTATAATAAATGGGCATTAAAATCAGGTTGTCTAATAGCCTAACTTCCTGTCTCTGCATTTACTATTAATGCAGCTTTACTTCAAGGTACACTTATAATGTACAGTCATTCTTTCAGTCTTAGCTAATGGCCTTTGCATGCCAAATCAGCATTTCTTTTCTTTTTTTTGTCCTTCAAAAACCCTCATGCAGTGAGGACTTGCAGTCTTATAAAAATGTCTCTTGTTGAATGTTTACATGCAGTAATAACAAAATGTATATTGACCTTCTGTGCTTCTTTCATGTACAACACTTTGAATTATCTTGTTACTGAAATGTGCTTTACAAATAAACTTGTCCTTGCCTTGGATATTTCTCTTCCATGACTTTTGCTCCATTCTGTTTTGGACATCAGTTCTGCACAGATCTTAAGGAAATTTGGGAAAACCCTTCTATGATTCAGTCAGGTAAACAAGGACCAACTCAGGCTGTGTGGGCTGTGGAAGAAGCACTTTGAGGATCTTTTCAATCTGATCCCCAAATCTAGGGGAAATTAGTTTAAAGCTAAATCTAGGGGGAATTGCCTGAAGAATTCAAGGAAGGCATTTCCATCCCTGTCACAGAGGTCACCATGGCTGTTCAAAAGCTCCTGGCAGGGCCTTAAGGGGTGGATGAGATATGGCATACGATGCCAAAAGCTCTTATATTGTGGGGCGTTGTCATGGTTAATATGCCACTTCTGTGACTTCAGTGATGCACCGAGGAAAAGGGCAACACTGGTGGAGTGGCAGACTGTGGCAGTGGACCCACAGAGTTATTCTAACGGGCAATCGAAGGCTCACACTTCTTAGCCTCCCGGAAAGTCCAACTCTACGGCAGGGGTCCACAGCCATGGGCTCCGGAACTGCATTTGGCTCTTTACACCCCCACCCCCCCCCCACTGTGGGTGTTAATAAATTTGGCCCAAAATGCTAAGGAATTGAGCAATATTTAAAAAAATCAAAGGTTACTATAATTTTTACGAAGCAACGATTTGTCAAACGGTTGGTAGCTATATGCTGTCTGACATAATTTTCTATAAAATTGAAAAATGATGGACAGAATTGAAAAACAAACACGTTTTAATCATCTAATTCCGCCATTTTTGTTGGAGTTTTACTAAAGTGTCCTATCGTTATTATAAAAATAAGCTCTTTTGTTTTATAAAGTCATGTTCCTGTTGTGCTATAAATAAATAGTGTTTAGCTGGACCAAAGGCAAAAAGGGCTCTTGTTATAAAGGTTGCTTACTCCTTACCTGACTCCGCCAGATAGATTTGCTCCGCATATCCATCTGGAAACCTTTCGTTGAAGTAATTTTGGGAAGGGGCGAAAATACTGGTTAGCTGATTGGCCTATGTTGGTGATAGACGGGCCAAATAAACCAATCAGATTGCTCGTCGCTCTGTTACGAGCGACGACGAAAACACAACCACAAGCCAAGCTACTCTTGCTGCTGCAGGTAAAGGCTCGTTAGCTCAGCAAAGAAATACTCTGTAATTCCGATAAAACTTGCTCGATAGCCACGCTAACGCTAGTTTCATCGGCTGAAGCCGCCATGTTGTTAAGACTGAACTGACGCGCTTCCCGTTGCGTCACACCTCAACCCGCCTCAAAGCCAACGCTGATTGGACGTTCGTTTGGTGAACGGCTCCAAATTTTCTTTAACGGAGAGTAGCCAGACTGATCTGCGAGTGAAACCTTGAAAGCTCGCGAGATCAGGATGGTCTCACGAGGCTAGCTTACCCCTGCTCTATACAGAATATTCTGACTAATTGTTAAGCCTCCAATATAGGAGGAACAACATGGCTTTGGCTTGGCTATGAAACCATGAACCACATCTTCCTCTTCACAAAACTTTGAGAAGGTCGTGGGAATTTTTCCAGTCTACATTAGTTTTCTTGATCTAGACAAAAAAGCGAAGGTATGGATGACACGTCTGTTTAGATCCTGAAATGGCAAGAATAAACCCATTTTACAGTAGGGCTTTCTGTGAAGGGTGGATAGACTCAGCTATAGAGATAGAGTGATGAGCTCTGTCATCGTAAGGAGCTCTGAGTAGACCTGCTGATCCATGGCGTCAAAAGGAGTCTGTTGAGATGGTTCTGACATCCGATCAGGGTGCATTCTGACTGTCTCATTCTTTAGGTCTTTAGCGGTCCCACCTTTACAGAAACTGTGAAGGAGACCCAGAACCTGCTGGGAGAATGTACACCCTCATTTTGGGATCTCCAAGAAAAATTTAGGGACTGTCACACTGAGTAGAGTAGTTGGTTTCCAACCACAGAAGACGATGAACAGATTGGATGAATGCATGGATGGACGGACGGACGGATGGATGATGGACGGATGGATGGATGGATGGAGTAACTGAAACACAGTTTTAGGTAGTGATGATTTCAGTTAAAAATAAAAAGAGTTACATTAATAAAAATCACAAACGGTATCCAACTGTCACTGCACATGGACAGGAAGTGCACATCCTGTAGAGGCGCTAGTAGATCCAAACAATAGACTAAGAATAAACTTCTGAATAGTGCAGGTTATTGTTCCACAGTTTAGCACGTGTTCATCAGCAGTTATAATCAGGTCAGGCTAAAAGCCCACGACCTGACCTCATCCCCTCTGGATGTATTCAAGTGTAAACTCATGTGATCATTTGTTAGATGAAATAGGGAAAGCTGGATCAGTCACATGACTGGAAGTCTTTTTATTTTGCAAGAAGGAGATTATAAATGAAAACATGTTGTCTGTGATTCTGACTAATGTGAAGTAAAGCATCAGCAGCCTTACTGTCTGCTCTGGTCAGATCCTTCTGTAATGTCTGGGGTGGTGGACGCAGGACCAAAGCGCAGACAAGAGCTTGGCAGCCCCAGGATAATTTTAGAGATTTGTTGAAGAAACGGGAAAGTTTCTTCAAGGATTAAGTTGTGAGGACTGAAGGGTTGTCTTTACTGAGTCACAGGTAAAAGGTGAGAAAACCAGTGTGCATAACCGAGGGAGACTTCACAGAAAAAAAAATGAAGGAAACGCAACGGAGGATCTGCCATCTAAGCCGACGTGACAGACGGTTTAAACAGAATGTGAGAGCAGAGAGGGAAAGCAGGAGAGCTGGTGAAGACAATTAACTGATTACTGATGAAAGCAATGAAGGTGTAGAGCTGAGGGATAACTAACAGATATCTAACAGAAACAAAATACAAGAATCTAATATAATCACAATGTGAAACACAGCAAGTCAGATAAGTAACTGAAGAGATAATCCAAAAGTGTCAAAATCCAAACACAAAACCCAAGGATCATGACAATTGTTCTGTGATGTCAACCAGTGTTGGTGGTGCTATGTGCTGTCTGGAGACATTGAGAAAGAAATGCAATTCTATGCATGTTATGGGGATGGCCGGGAAAGCTGATCAGTCATGTGAGGTAAATGTTTGCGACGTCAGAAATTGTTTGGCAAATGTTATTTCCAGCTTCTATTTTGCTCATTAACTCTTTTTTCCAGAAAAGCCCAAAACCACATCGAGCAAGCGTAAAAACGTTTTTGGGAAATTGAGGGAGTTATTTAGAATTTTATTATAATGCGATACCTTGAAATGTGCATAAAAAAGTTGAGGGTAACATGGCTACTGTCATTTAACCACTATCTATATTGAGGACACAACAAAACGCTATAGTTTTTTTCAGAGAACTAAGCAATCTGAAGAAAAGGCAAAGCAGTACGTCACTGCTGAATATCGCTCAGTTAGAAGCAGCAGGCTGCAAGCGTTCCCGCTGAAGAACAGATTCACAGATGTGTATTTAACTCAAGAAAGGAGGGCGTTATTTCTCTTTGCATCACAGAATCTTGATAATATCCATCAAACCTGTCCTTTTGTTTCCCTCTACCTCCCCTGCCAGATTTAATTTTTATAACAGAAGTCAGTTTACTTCTGTTTTTCGTACTCCTGGGGTTTGGCACATAGGTTGAGCACCTCCTCTTCAGCGGGCTGCATGAGACATTAGGTGCGTTTCAATCAACATTTACAGTGGTGTGAAAAAGTGTTTGCCCCCTTCCTCATTTCCTGTTCCTTTGCATGTTTGTCACACTTAAGTGTTTCGGAACATCAAACCAATTTAAACAATAGTCAACGACAACACAAGTAAACACAAAATGCAATTTGTAAATGAAGGTGTTTATTATTAAAGGTGAAAAAAAATCCAAACCATCATGGCCCTGTGTGAAAAAGTGATTGCCCCCTAAACCTAATAACTGGTCGGGCCACCCTTAGTAGCAACAACTGCAACCAAGCGTTTGCGATAACGTGCAATGAGGCTTTTACAGCGTCCTGGAGGAATTTTGGCCCACTCATCTTTGCAGAATTGTCCTAATTCAGTTACATTAGAGGGTTTTCGAGCATGAACGGCCTTTTTAAGGTCATACCACAACATCTCAATAGGATTCAGGTCAGGACTTTGGCTAGGCCACTCCAAAGTCTTCATTTTGTTTTTCTTCAGCCATCCAGTGGTGGACTTGCTGGTGTGTTTAGGATCATTGTCCTGCTGCAGAACCCAAGTTCGTTTCAGCTTGAGTACACAAACAGATGGTCGGACATTCTCCTTCAGGATCTCTTGGTAGACAGCAGAGTTCATAGTTCCTTTTATCACGGCAAGTCTTCCAGGTCCTGAAGCAGCCAAACAGCCCCAGACCATCACACTACCACCACCATATTTTACTGTTGCTATAATGTTCTTTTTCGGAAATGCAGTATTCCTTCTACGCCAGATATACTTGGACACACACCTTCCAAAGAGTTCCACTTTTGTCTCATCGGTTCACAGAATGTTGTCCCAAAAGTCTTTCACACCACTGTATTTATGCGTTTTGCATATTTTGAAGTATTGCACTGGAAAAACTTTATGTAAATAAGTAAAAAAACTGGTTAATGCTGAATGTCACTGAATATTTATAATTGAAGGAAAAAAGTTGTGGTGCCTTAATCAAACTTTGCATCCCTAATGCTAGCCCTCTCCAGAGTGCATCCCTGGGGACGCTTGGTAATTCTGGGATGCACATCAATCACCACTGATGACGCTCATCGCACCACCGTTCGATTTGCAGTTTATGTGTTGCAAGGCAGAACTTGGCTACTGCTAATCGCAGTATAACAAACACAATACTATAATTGTCATCCAGTTAAAAACTTTGAGGGGCAAAACTAAAAAGTATCCTAAATTGTTATGGGGAAAAAAGAAAAGAAAAATGAAATAGAGCATTTGCTTTAACTATTAACCTCGAGTAATATAGGAATAAAAACGGAACAGAACTTAATTTCTCCAAGTGTGAAAATCCAAAATAAATATTTTAAACACTCATCGCTCCTCTGATGTGACACTTTTTGAAAACCAGGTGTCACTTATTTAGCATCTGGTGGCATATTACACAGAGATTGGTTGACGTTGGCAGGGTTTGAAAGGCACATCGATAACATATGGCTTTCCAACTAACCACAACTTATTCTCTGCTGCTCACAGATTATAGTAAAGCTGATACCTTTTTTAACAGATAAGTAAAAACCAGCAGGCAAATCTCCTCCCGGCCATCATCACCAGCCATTCCAGCATTGATTTGTTTGAGGCATTGTTTAATATCTACAGCTACTCACTGTGACGCTTTACATAAATCAAAGGAACAACCCCTTTTGAAGTGAGGTTATTTTGACAGGTTATTAGCAATTAATAACTTACCTGGAGTAGACTGTCAAAGCATCGGTAAATAGTAAAAACAGAGACTGGTAAGTCTAGCAGAAGCCAGTTCAAGGTCCAAGACCAAAGCAGATTTCCTCCACCTTAGAACAATTCCAAATTAAACATGTCAAACTGGTTCATTCAAAAACCATTTTATGAACCGTTTCATTGTTTCTTACATGAGAAATGGGGATTAGGGCGGTGCGTCATGAGTGGCCTTACCCTGTGAAACAAGTATGCAATAGTTATGGCATTTCAGGTCAGAGTAACTATCTAATAGAAAAGTAAGGTCATGTGAAAAAGCCTCATAAAATGTTAACAATCGTTGTTTTTTTGACCAATTTTCTTTTGTATCAGGCAGTTTCTGACCGGAAGCAGCGACAGCTTGTGCATATTTCATGCAGTGAGACATTTCTCATGGAAATGATCATAATTTTCTCTGAAAATAACTTTCCGTGTAAATGGGACAACGCTTTGAAGGCTCGCTTAAATCTCAGTAACGTTTTTGAGTTTGGAGTTGTTTTAGGACCATGAATTTCCACTCATCTCAGCAATTCAGAATTCTCCCTTTTATGCGTTTCCTTTCACACAGCAGACAGCGATGTGTGTACTGGTTGTTAGGGATGAATATACTCTGTTACAGCCTGACTGAGAACGTAATGTGACATTTACCAGCGCAGATATAAAAAGGTCTGATATTCATTGCTTATTTACTGTACGTTCCTGAATCCTTCGGTGCATGCTCAGGCTTCATACGCACACAAGCTGTTGAGTTTTGGGTTCAGGGTACCTGCGGGTTTCTTAGGTAAAACAGAAAGTGCTTTGCCGTAATCAAGCCTGCTTTCTCATATCAGCATGCATTATCTGTACTGTGCATGCTTTGCTCACTATTTTATTTTATTTTTTGCAGCCAAAGTGAATTTGGTGAGTATGTGTGCGCCAGGATTAATCATTAAGAAAGATTCTACCACGATTTCTGTGAGTGTGAGCAGTCGTGACTCCTCAGCGGCTGTTGGCAACAAGAGAAACTTCCACACAACTTGGCACAGCTCCCTCAAGACCTCTGCAAACCTCTGGCGGTACATGAGTCACAAGTATACACACTTCATGAGGATTAACTTCCACTTCAGCTGGTTAGGTGGACTGCCTGGTCTCTCTTTCTCTGACACTTGTTTTACCCCCCATTTCACTCTTTCTTTTTCTCACTCCCTAACACACGGATACCCTTGGGGCCACAGTAGTTGTCAGTGTCTCGCTATGGAGGTGGCGTTTGGGGTCCGCCGAGCGCCGCGGTCTTATTACCTCCACACGCTCACCCCGCAGCCTGCAGTGGCTGCCTGGGATGAGGGGTGGCGGACAGAGCCTGATTGGTTTTGATGTTGCACACATAACGAGGCTCCCTAGTGTTAACTCCTTGTCCCAGAGCGGAGCCCCAGGGAGCCCAACGTGCAGCCAGCATCACGGCTGCATGAATGCCTTTCCATGGCATCCCAAGCAAACCTCGCAAAGGTCAGGGAGTAATGTCTGCTGATTTTCTGTTTCCTCGGGGCTTTTCTCATTAGCAACAGCGAGTGGGAGGATCTCTGGCGTCAATCAAGAAACACCGAGAATCTCTCAGTGGGATAAAGGGGAGCAAAATCATGCTGGAACATTTTTCCAACAAAACACACTTATTACAGATGGGAGTCTTCTGCAAGCAAAACTCGAGAAGTTCCACCTAAGCCTCTCTCTCACTTTCACACGCCAGCTCACAACCTCAGTCTCAACCAGATGGATCACAATGTCGCACATATCCCACACTTAATCTCCATGGCTTGGCCTCCAGCCTGACAGCCGAGCACGATAAGGTATCTGCTTTTCCATTATTGTGTCTGGTTTGGAGGATGACAGTATGTACACATGTAAAGCTAACACTGAGCTGCAACTGCTTCACTCACGCTGGTAGAGACTAATACCGCCTGATTGCCAGTGCTCAGAGAGGCTTCACTAACAGGCTGCCACCCTCTGCACCACACACACACACACACACACACACACACACACACACACACACACACACACACACACACACACACACACACACACACACACACACACACACACACACACACACATATTCTGGCCACTTTCTTAGGTAGATTTTGATGGACCCCCTTTTTGCCTTCAGAACTGCCTTAATCCTTCGTGGTATTGGTTTAACAAGGCACTGGAAGCATTCTTCAGAGAGTTTGGTCCATATTGACATGATAGCATCATGCAGATGCTGGAGATTTGTCAGCCCCACATCCACGATGTTTAATCTCCCATTCCACCACATCCCAAAGGTGCGCTGTTGGATTGAGATCTGATGACTGTGGAGGCCGTTTGAGTACAGCGAACTCATCGTCATGTTCAAGAAACCAGTCTGAGATGATTCCAGCTTTATGACATGGTGTGTTATGCTGCTGGAGGTAGATGGGTACACTGTGGTCATAAGGATGGACCTGGTCAGCCGCAATATTCAGGTAGGCTGTGGCGATGACATGTTGTTCAGCTGGTACTAAGGGGCCCAAAGTGTAGGAAGAATATTATAAATATCCCCCTCACCAATATACACCACCACCAGCCTGAACCGTTGATACAAGGCAGGATGGATCCATGCTTTCATGTTGTTGACGCCAAATTCTGACCGTACCATCCGAATGTCGCAGCAGAAATCGAGACTCATCAGACCAGGCAACGTTTTTCCAATCTTCTATTGTCCAATTTTGGTGAGCTTGTGTGAATTGTTGCTTCAGTTTTCTGTTCTTATTCAATTCAATTCAATTTTATTTATATAACGCCAATTCATGAAACATGTCATCTCAAGGCACTTTACAAAATCAAGTTCAATCATATTATACAGATTGGGTCAGATTATACAGATTGGTCAAAAATGTCCTATATAAGGAAACCAGTAGATTGCTTCAAAGTCCCGACAAGCAGCATTCACTCCTGGGGAACCGTAGAGCCACAGGGAGAGTCGTCTGCATTGTACATGGCTTTGCTGCAATCCCTCATACTGAGCAAACATGAAGCGACAGTGGGAAGAAAAACTCCCCATTAACGGGAAGGAAAACCTCCGGCAGAACCGGGCTCAGTATGAACGGTCATCTGCCTCGACCGACTGGGGTTACAGAAGACAGAGCAGAGACACAACAAGAGAGACAAAAAAGCAAAGAAGCACACATTGATCCAGGAATCTGTTTCACATTAGATTGTAATAGCGGATGATCTGTCTTCCCTGGATGATGTCACAGTTAACAGAACGCCAGACCAGGTGTACCTACTATGAACATAAAAGAGAGAGAACAGAAAGGTAAAGCATAAATGACGCTATAGAGGCGTTGGGGTTTCCTGGCAGGAAAGGCTCCCGGTGTGGTCTTCTGCTGCTGTAGCCCATGTGCCTCAAGATTCGACATGTTGTGCGTTCTGAGATGCTCTTCTGCATACTTTGGTTGTAACGAGTGGTTATTTAAGTTACTGTTGACTTTCTATCAGCTCAAACCAGTCTGGCAATTCTCTGACCTCTGGCATCAACGAGGCATTTGCGCCCACAGAACTGCTGCTCACTGGATATTCTCTCTTTTTTGGAGCATTCTCTGTAGACCCTAGTGAAAATCCCAGTAGTTTATGTAGCTGTTGTTTAGTTTCTCCAATGTAGGAGTGTGAGCAGTCCTCTCTGCATTGGATCGCATACACAACATCACTCAGCTGTGGTTTGGCTGTTTTGTCTTTGGGATGAACCAGTTTTTGTCTGAGAGTTTAGGTTTGAAATTTATTGGTATGATTTTGTTTGAGAAAATTATCATGCATTTCTCAGAAACTCATGACACATATTATGTGACAATGTTTTTACATGTCTCTGTTTTCTCATCTGTGTTCAACGCTGTGTTGTTGTTTACTGCAGGTTTTGTTAGCCAACTTGACAAATGGCCAGTACTTACTTACCATTCAGACACTGTTGCTGCATCTTTGCTGGTTGTGCAGGAGGTTTCTTGTCTTCAGCTTCTGGCTCTGATTCACGGTCCAAGATGTACTGTTGCATTATTTTGCATCTGTTTGCAGCTGTTTTCACATGTATAAAGTGAAAATAAAGAGTGACTAAATCAGGGCTGGGCAGGGTTTGGTCCTGCTTTTGCCTATTCCCCCAAAGGTTTGTGTGCCTCTAATACATTAACCTCAGCAGAACCGAGAGCGGCTTCTTTGTGCCAGTCCTGTTAGTTAGGCATTTGAAAACAAGAGGTCTCATTCAACCTTTGAGTCATCCATTGAGTCTGGCTTCAGTCTTTTCTCCCCTGGCAGGCCTGCAGAATGAGAAAGCTGCAGAAGGGCATTCGGACAGCAGCAGTCAGGTGTAGACTGAATTAAGCACACTGAGGAGTATCTTGCTGATCACTATCTGACACACAGGCAGGAGAAAGCAATCAGCCCAGCAACCAATACTCACTTTTAGCTTGCAACAGCATTTTATCACAGCAAATTTAATCAGGAGCTGATTCTAAGATACCAAAATACCTGAAGATGTGGAGAACACAAAAAAATGTAGAAAACGGATTGAATCAGATGATACCTATTGCTGCCTACGATACCCACGGTAAATATAGTAGGCATACATCGCTGCAAATACAAAATCCTCCTGAATTGACAATTAAAGTGTTTTGTTTTTAATTTAGTATATGAACCTGGGTTTGTCCCAAATTTATAAATTGTCCTAAGTACATCTTGTCCAAATTACAGTTGAACCATAGATGGATCCTGTTAGGGAAAAACATGGTAGAGCAGATCAGCCTATAAGAGAAGTTGACAACCTCTTTGTTCCGCATCCAACATGCTCATTATATGTTTATGGACCATGCACTGGTGCAGGTCATGTTGGAACAGGAAGTGAGCGCCTCCAAACTGTTCCCACAGAGTCAGTAGTGAAAAAATATCTAAAATGTCTTTGTATGCTGCAGCAGTAATTGTTCATTCACTGGAACAAAGGGGCCAAGTGCAACTGCTGAAAAAAAAACATGACCCATTGTTTTCACTCCACCAAACCTTACATTTGGCAAAGCACTTCAGAACAGTTATGCCCTCGTGGCAACTGCCAAACCCAGAGTTGTCTATTGGGTTAACAGAATGGGAAGTGTGATTTGTCTCTCCAGAGATCACGTCTTTACTTCTCTAGAGTCCAGTGGTAGTGTACTTTACACCACTGCATCTGACATTTTGCATTACACTGGTTAATGATTCGTCGCACTTGGTAACAGACTTAGATTAATCTTATTGGGAATGGAAACCCATTCCATGAACCTCTCCAGGTACCGTTCATGACTCGATCTGGAGACCACATGGTTAGATGGTCTGGAGCCATTAACTCTTGAGACAACTGCTAACTTGTGCCCTCTAACTGTTCACCTCAGCATGCATCCAATCCAGTGTATGATTTTTCAATGGCTTAGTTCGTGTTGTTAATGCATGCTTTCCCATTCGTATGATACTGCTAACAGTTGAGCACTGAAGGCTTTGTAGTGCGACCCACTATTTCACAAAGGTTTTGTGGACCCAGGCTGGTTGCCTAGGTGCTGGATTTTATACACCTGAGATCATGGAACACCGGAATCACATAATTTGCTGGGATGAACAAATACTTCTGGTAATATAGCGTACATTAGTCTCATCTGACATTTTCTAGAGAGTTACATAACATCTCAACAAATTCAGTGTTGTATACCATTGCATGTAACCAAACCACATCCAGCAAGTTTCTACTACAGCCTGGTTTTCTTTCTAAATGGAGTATTTGTGCTAGACTCTCCCAGAAACATCAGACTGCATTAAAACAAGTACTGGTTGTTTCGCTCCACTGTCTTTTCGTACGTTTGCAGTTCTCATGGTTACACATTTGACTTTTTTTTGCCATGCTTTGACAACTTAATGTTTAGGTTCTTTTTTATGTAATCTACCATGTAAACAACAAGGATGCATGATTTGATACTTCTGAAAATTGTTTGTGGAAATGCTGTTTGATAAACACGTCAACACTGCAAAGTTGGAATTCATAAATAAACAAACTGCACACTAATGGAAATAGATGCATTCAACAATGTATGTAAATAATAATATTTGCAAATTGCGAATAATAACAACTATCAAAATTCACTGTCCATTAAATAATTTTCTTGAATCAATATTACAATTTTAAGTTCAACATCAAATATGGCTGCAAAACATGTAGAAAGTTGCAGATAGAAATTATTCATGACAATTTTATCTCACTAAACCAGAAGCACTGTACAAACTCTATGAACATGCTCTTTTCATATTTGAATGTCTAAAACCGAGATAATTTTATGCACCCTCAATTCTCTCAAGCATCACAGGCAAATTTTCTCATAAAATTGAGAGAAGTAGCTTGTGATGCTTCTGATCGTTAACCAAGGTGGTGTTTTTGGCTCTTTGCCATTTTTCGTTTGTACCTGACCATGTTGAGATTTTAAATAAAGCCGTCTGCCATGGGATGTGTCCTGCTGACAGTGTCTCCATTTGTACTCGGACCATTCTAATATCAAATGTCAATCGAGCTAATATCACAAACGCAACATTTGTAGGTTTACTTGGTGTGTTACAACACTTGGGGTTACTGATGAAAAATGGCACTGAAGTCATCAGCGATTTTTCCTCAAATCCCTTTTTGAATAACTGTGCATGCGCAGGATCGTCTTACCTGCTCTTCTGCTCCTCAGAGGGATTGGGTGAAAAAATTTATCATATCCACTCTGGTCTTATTTCTTTCTACTGAGGCCTTCCTCTTCTTCTCATAAACATGAACATGGTTTGCTTCTTACAACTCTCAGCCATGTTCAAATTATGCGGTGAGGGCAGCGGAGCTACTTAATGGCTAACACGAAGCTAACAGCTAAGCTAACCGTATACAAAAACACTAGAAGTGCGCATGCGAAGCCAGCAAGCGGAAACTAACAAGGAACATTCATGCACACTGGCGTTATGTGAGCGCGTCAGGGATGTGGGACAACCAATAGATAAGGCGATACCCCCGCAGCTTGAGGGACAGAGAGGGGTGACGGCAGGACAGGACATGAAGGCCGGAAAGATACTTATTAAAACCGGTCAGAGTTTTTACAGGCCTGCAGCTTTCGCAGAGATCTCCTTTTTCTGAGTACATAACATATTGACTGTTGTCAGCGTTAATGTAGCAACACCAAGTGTCACATTTCTTTTTCTTTAATTGTAAATATCTCTTCAAAATTGTTGTCATCATCTAAATGCAAAAGTAATTGGTACTTTGTCATAGACAGTTATAGAAACTGTACAGAAAGGAAAGAAAAGAGAAATCTAAATGTGGGTGTGCTCGCCTGACTCGCTTGCATTGCGTTCTGGGAATGCTGGTCTGTTTTCTCTTACTCGTAGGAGATGGGGATCAGGGGGTGAAAAGTCAGAGGGAGGACAAGTTGACAGATAGAGTCGGGGTGATGGAAGGGTCAGCGCCGGGAGGGCCATTTCCTCACTGATTTTTATCTTTCTATTAACACAATACGCCACCTGGCAGCCATGAACACTTGTGAATAACTCCACGCTGCATGAGTAGCACATGGAAGGAACACAGTTGAGTAATAAACCTTAAATCCAAATATAAATGGTTCAGCCACCAAAAGAACCTCTTGGAGAAGTTCTCCTTTGAGTAAAGGAGTCCACATCAGTCAAACAAACTTTGGTGACAACCTTTGGAGGCAGCTCTTTGTTCGAAACAATTATCTCTTTGGTCGTGTTTTCCTTTTATTCTTCACTTGAAACCGAGAAGCTCTTTCATGTAGACAATGTACACCAGAAAACACAATACTCTGGACCTCATTCAGAGCAGGTCTTTGTTGCTACAAGAATCAGGATCTTTAATAGGAACCACTGATTCATATATTCCTGCCTAGCCTCTGTTGGTGCACTGCTCTGCAGCCGGGCTGGACTGACAATGTCCGATGGGCAGATATTTAATTTGCGTTTATGTCCCTATAAACTCACATCTTCTCAGTTTACTGTTACAGTTATCTTCCTAAAAAAATGGTCTGGTTTTAAAAGATCAGTCTGAGTCATTCCTGTTTGGATGCAGATGAGGATTAATGGTGGAAAGTTAACTTTTACACGTTATATCAATTCACATGAGACCCAAGAAACAGCATCTGCTTATTCCTGTCTCATAGTTCATAGCTATTGAAAATTCACTATGTTGCAGGAGCTAAGGAAAAAAATCACAAGAGTATAAAATACTCAAAAGCATAAATGTTCCTTAAGAGTGGTGGCATTTTGTCAAACGTCAAGAGAGTCACAGAAAAATCTGAAAGACTAGCTCTGGGAATAAGCTTTCCTCTCTGGGCAGTACCAATTTTAGATTCAGCAGTCCAGCCAAAGCCAAGTGCAGTATATACATCATGTCTGGGTCTAAAGCAGAAAGCATCTACGGATGACTCCTGCACAGATCACTTCATAAATCTCCTAAAGCGCACTTAATGAAGGTCTACAATCCGGGCTTCAAAGATTTACATACAAGTTATGACACTGAAAAAGGCTGGGAGTCGATGCTGTTATCTACTTTCATTTGGCTTTAGCTGGCACAGAGGGCACTTACAATCCAAGTCTCCACATCCCAAGTATATCAATTTCATATTACTCCCAGGAAGACCATGCCATAAAAACCGCTCCACAGATATTTACCTTCATTATAAAGAGTTTTATTTTACATGCATTCATATACATTCCCCCCACAGCACAGTCAGGCTTAAAAAAGTATAATGTATAAAATAAAATAAAAACTTTATTTACTTAGTTCGGGTTAACATACAGTAAACTCAACGTGAGAGTACCAACAACACATGACATATTTTATTGTGCTTTTATTTATAAGCCTTTGAAAGACAGCTTAACTAAAACTGATCAATGCAGAAATAGTCTTTACAGTTTTGTAAAATGGTAAATATTACAGTGAGAGAAATCAGTGATAATTACAGGGACACAAATGTTTCCAGTGTAAAATAAATAAAGAAGTGCGCAGCAAGAGAAAACTAACACGGAACGAGCACGCCTACTGGCATTATGTTATCGCGTCACAATGACTGGCACATGAGACAGCCAATAGATAAGGTGACCCCCCCCTGGAACTCAAAGCCGAAAAAAGATCGTCTACTATAACTTTAAGTCCACTGAATGTGTCCCCAGCAGTATAACAACCAAAATCTGCAGTGTTTTTCAACCCTGGTCCTCGAGGCACGCTGCCCTGCATGTTTTAGATGTTTCTCTACGTTAACACACCTGATTCAAATACTTACAATTCAGCAAAAGCCTGTTGACCAGTCACCATTCATCCATCTATCGTCTTCTGCTTATCTGAGATCAGGTCATGGGGGCAACAGGTCCGGGTGGTAATCCCTACCCCCAGCGAGACTCCTGCTCAGTCATGGGGATCCCAGGGCATTCCAAGGCCAGAAGGCATAGTTCTTCCTCAGAGAACTGGGTCTGCCCCGGGGTCTCCACTAAGTGGGAAGCCCTCAGAAAAACTCCAAAGGGAGGCGCCCAGGAGGCATCCTGATCAGATGGACAAACCACCTCAACTGAGGCCTTTTACTGTGGCGGAGCAGTGGCTCTACTCCAAATTCGTCCCAGGGAACTTGGAATAGTTCCTCACCCTCTCTGTAAGCCTGAGCCCAGCCACCTTCCGGAGGCAGGATCTCGTTTTTTTGAGCATGATCTATCATAATAAAATAGATGAAGGCAGGAATGTAGATAAACCAATACATGTAGAGGTTTGCTCTTTGGCTTGAAGCTTTTTAACATGACAAAGGAAATGCTCACATGCCTGCAGACAAAGTCCCAATCCGTCTCTCCATGCCCTGCTCCATTTTATACTGTCCTCGAACTCCTCCACTTAGGTCATTTTTGTAATAATAAATTTATTATTTTATAAGTAATAGGAATAATTTTCGCTTTTCTGTTGTGAATAGAGACAATTACATTGTGTTTTACGTGGTACAACATAGTAATTCTCAAGGTCACACTATGAATTTCTCTTTTTTGCACTCCCTATAGTGATTTAAAACGTTATGAACCATGATATATCATTAATCTGGATTGCTTGATGAAAAGTAGCATTGCAAAATTTAACATTGCAAAACATAAAAGACAACAGGGAAGTAGGAGAGCAAGCCGTCCATATTTGGAATGGTTAGACTGTTCTGACTGGATATTCTTAAGCAGGGAAATTAAACTACTTACTGTTTGGAATGTAAGTACTCAGTAAGATCAAGAATACAATTCTTTCTTAAATTTAATGGATGAATCACTAATCCATTAAGTACAAATAATTGTCAAAACCAACTTTAAATCAACTCTGCTCAGGGAAAAATAAAACTCAGCTGGAAGAGACTGCTGAAAGTAAATGCACCATTTAAATGAATGAATGTCATAAATTTAAAGTGAGGCAGTGAAATAAAACATACTAAATTAAACCTATAAAACATAAATTCCTGGAATCAGTGATGGTTTTTCATTCCAGGTCTGCCTTGAAAAAGAGATTTTTAATGTTAGTGGTGACTTGGAGGTTAAACACAGGCCAAATAAACAAATAGGCGACATGGCTCTGTGCTCAGAGCGCCACTGCTTTGGGGTCAGCCTGAACGTATCTGATTAGCAGCATCCGCATTAATGCTTTAATAAATAGTTATTTCATTGTTTTTTCTGAAGAATTCGGGGCTGCATTTAAAATAAAAAATTCTGGCTCAAAATACAAAACTATATGGGTTGTCCCAGACTGTTTTGTTGGGAAATAAGAAATCACTACAATTTTTTCTCCAAATGGAGAAACTCTGCAGTACTTATAGAGTGTGTTTGCATGTGGCCTGTCTGTTAACTCCACTGCTGAACCCATATCAATGGGGGGGGGGGATCTCCCATCAGGCGCTCAGGAGAGCGCAGCCACACAAGATTGATGACACCCTCCGGAAGAAACAAAAGATCCGCCGCCTGCGAGAACTGGCTTATGAGACCTGATAGACTCGTCTCTTAATAAACATCACTGATATGTCAGCCGGGGCGTGTTTCACCCACAGCTGCATCGCGGTGGGTGCGGTGAGCCCTCCCTGTCACTGCACTCGCAGTGAAATGGCACTGGGGTTGCATAAAGAGGAGTCTGGGGTAAACCACTAAACAGTTCAGATCAAGGCGCTGCACTTTCTTCTGGGGATTCCACAGAGGTTGTGGAAGAGGCTGTCCTGCTACATCTGTGGGAAAATCGTGCAGTCAGCATGTCAGAAGGGTCGACTTTGCTTTAAAAGGTGAAGCGTACAGCAGAACACGTCCAGCTAAAGCTTTCCACCTTAAGTTTTGACCCAGCTTAAAGACAAAGGCAGAGCCAAAAAGAACATTTTCTGTAATTCTGCCCACTAGAATAAACACGTCTTTCCAGGAACATATTGTAGCTAAATGAGGCAGCAAACATTAATCTCTTAATCATAATGTTCAAATAAATAAAGCTTTAATAACTGCTGCAGCTATAACTCATGCGCCCTAAATGAATAGAGTTTTGACAGCAGACATAATTTCCACAGGGATGAGGGAACTGAATGACATCTATGCACACACGAGCGCCTCTCCTCTTCAAACTCTGCCCCATTCATACACCCTTCTGTTTACAATATTCTGTATTTCCAGCGTGAAAAATGTTGTATCTGTCACAATTCTATCTCCCAGGCCTTCCCTCAGAGCTGTATAATGCCTTGTTAAAGTCAGCCGTGTGTGAAATGGTGTTTTAAAATAAATGAAACCGAGCAGGAAAGTGAGGAGAGGGGTAATATTGCGATGTCAAGCTGACAGACAGCCAGTGAAAATGTAACAAGAGCTATCATCTTAAAGGAAACCGGATTAAATAAGAACCTAGGACCGTCGGTGAATCTCCAGCCCTGATATTGACATGTCGCCGGCTTGGGCCATTTTTCATTGTCTCATCAAGACAAAGCATTATGGGAGATCAATCTCCCCCTCTTGCATCAGATAGGCACATCCCGTTTAAAGTGCTGGGTGTTGGTTTTATTATTCTGGGTAATCCACTGAATGTTTTGGACACTTTTGGACAGAGCAGCCCTGTCACACTAAGGAATAGCAGGAGGATTGGGGGTGGTGCAGGGGTGGGGGTCTTCATTTTAACCTGGGGGGATGTCTGGGATCCGTTGTCACCACACAGCAGGATTTTAATCAGTAAAACTGCTGAAATCACTTTGCATTTATTTAGTTATCACACTGACCTCTTTACACTGAAGAACTGAGTCTATCTAAGTGACAACAAGAATCAAAGCCTCTGAAGCCTCAATATCAATCTGTAGGATTTGGGAATAGAAAAAAAAGATTTTTACATTCCTCATCTCTGCAATACTTGCAGAAAAGAGAGAGAACAAAGAAAATGGATCTAACAACAACATGGTCGTCTGAACGATGCCTCGTCCAGCAGGTCCAGATAAAAACACACAATATTCTGCAGGAGACAAGGAATTAAGAAGAGCTGCTGGGTTGTTGCTACAGTATCACAAATGAGCTCTTCGGTAATAGCGGCTTCTCTGTCATGCAGCCGGCTTCTTGCATTCAGGCTGAATACTGTACAATTGGGTTTGGTAATCCTAACTGACCTGAAAGAGTAAATGTTGAAAGAAAAGAAGCAGATGGGCCATAGTGTAAAATCAAATATATAACATGATCAAATTGTTTTATATTTAAATAGAAAAACAACAATTATCTCTATTGCTGACAAAATGAATCTAGGAGTAGTGGTTAGTCATAGTATCAGCAGCCTATAATTAGTGGGATTTTGATTGTGATACATATACCTAACCACTCGCTAAATTAACTGGTAGTTTTCAAGTAAATCATCATCATCATTGCACTGAAGATTGTACATTTTTGCTGTTTTCGTTTTATAGATTAACACAAGTATAGCCATCTGATAAAAAGTCGGGCTGTCTGCTCAGGTAGCCAGCCTGCAAACGGCTGCTTTAAAGACATGCTGCTGCTAGCATGCTAACTGCGGTGTTCAAAAAGATAGATAAAGCATGATGGGCGGTGCTCCTTAACTTCCACACCATGTCTGCTGTGGGAAATATTTCCAAACAGCTAAATTTGCCTGATTTAAAAAAAAAAAAAAACACCTTTGGACACTTTGTCTCCTTTTTCTAACTTCCCAGCAAAAGGACTTTTGAGCACAGGTACCGGGGTATTTGACCTCACCAACTGACTGTGATGATGTCCTGTGTTTTAAAACCGTAACCCTTTAACGCTTTGGTGCAGATGAATTTTGCTTCTGCTTTTAATCTTTGTGCCATTAAATAATCTGTTTGGAGGAAAGAAAAGCCTCTGAGAACGCTCTCTCTCTCTCACCACAACACAAGTGAATCACGGCCCCGCATGTGGGAGTAGCGTTTTCGAGAACCCTCACTGAAGCATCGGCCCTTTCTGCTGCGTGTGAAGGCAGCAGAGGCGGCTCTCTGAACAACCCAGTCCCATACTCCACCTGCTACCACCTCGGTGATAAAAACTGGGCAACTGTTAGCTGAAAGCAGATGTGGCTGTGCTCTTGCACTCCATTGCGCTACGTTGCATTGGGGTTCCAAAAGTGAGTTCAGATTATGAACAGATACTCTGGCGAGGTTAGAAAAAAACGACACATAGCTGTAAGTCAAAGAACTCGACGTGCTGTAAGCTAGCAGCAAATATTTTAACAAAGCGAGCTAGAATATTTATGCAGTTATTTGTGTTTTTTATGACAGGCTGTGCAGTGGGTGTGAATAACTAAAACATCTATTTACTCGTTTGAAGCAACAATTTAATTATTTTCTGTTATGAGCCTCAAGCAATCAAGTGTATAATTACAATATTTAAGCAACAGCTTTTTGGAAGAATAATAGGGAACACGAGAAAGAAAAAGAAAACGTGAGCTCGTTTTCCCCCCTCAGTGAAGTCATGTCTCTGTGGTTTTTACCTTCAAGGGGTGAGGTGGGGGGTAGTTATGAAGCCCCGGCTCTGCCTGCTGTTTGCACTTTGACCGATCATTTCCTTGAAGTGCTCCAGAATGGGACATAGAAAAAAAAAACCTTCTTCACTTGTGAACCCAGTGTCCACTGTGATCAAAGAGTTGGGAGTGGATCTGGCTCTCCCCCACAGAAACATCAGTCCTGAGTGTTTAGATTCCTCTGTCTGCTGCTATATTTGGCTTTGTCAAAGCAAAACTCATGAGGATTCTCCAAACTAGGCTTTATGCTGAGGGGAACATCTGCATGATGAACACAGGGCTCGTGTTGCTACTTTTCACAGGTTTGCTTCATGTTTTATGTTAACGGTGGATGCAATAAGAACCACAGACTAATGCACTCAAGTGGAGAGAAGCTGACGTGTCCTTCCCAAGAAGAAAATAGGACTGGGAGCGGTGTTTTTGAGGATTAAGATGTTTGACGACCAGGGGCCTCTGACCGAGGAGCTTTCTGACCACAAATAAACATCAGCCTCAGCGGGTCCCCGTGCTCTGGCCTCTGCACGGTCAGCAACAGGAGCGCATCAATCACAGCTGGAGTGGGGGCTCCCCAAGGCGGTGCGCAAAAAAAAAAAAAAACTCAGCCAGCTGCCACCCTAATACTTCACTCATACAATACACATTTGTGTGTTTATATATATATATATATATATATATATATATATATATATATATATATATATATATATATATATATATACATAATCTTAACCCTTACAGAATCCAGCTCAGATAGACACCCTGGGACAAAAGGCATATGATTCAGGAGATGAGCAACAGCAGAAGAAGAGAAGTAAACACAGCAGCATAAAGTAGGAAATTTAAATTTGATGTTACAGCATATAACATTAGCTATAAAAATAAATTACGGAATAGTTTCTTTTACTCTTTTTAATTTAATATTAACTCATCTAGTTACTCAAATTTATTTATTGTAGTTGTTTGGGTTGAAATAATAATTAAAAAAATAATTTCTTAAAACTGACTAAATATTTTTTCTAACAGGGTAAAAAAAATCCAAACAATATTAGTACTAGCTGCAATTAACAAATCATATAAATAATAATAATAATAAAATTAATAATAATATTAATAATAATAATAATAATAATAATAATAATAATAATAATAATATTAATAATAATATTAATAATAATAATAATAATTATTATTATTATTATTATTATTATTATTGTGCTTAATAAAATGTAAATTTGACTGCAGCTACTCAAGGTCAAGCATTCTAGATTAATCATGTGTGTGTATATATTTATAAATATATGAACCCATATGTCTGATTAAAAGTACCTTTTGAAAAAAAAACAATAACCTTCAAGCCTCTATCAATAGCTGGAGGATGGAGAAAAATGACACATTATCAGCCTGTTTTACCTTGTGAACTGAGTTGCTGAAATAAATAGGCTTTTTAATAGCAAATAAAAAAATGAGATTTTTTTTATTATACTCTAACAGAGGGAATATATTAAAATTCGAAATTTTATATTTATTTTTAATTTTAATATGTAATGATTAATATCAAAGTTACAACATGTTGTATGAAAAACGTTTTTAGGAGAATTTAGTTATAAATACATATAAATCAATTGTACGTAAAACACTTTATTAAAACTAGCACAATGAGAGCCTGATTTTGATCAGAATCAGTGTCTAAGTAAATGTATCAAGCTGTGATTTCCTGAGCTACAAACCAGATTCAGATTATGAGAGTTGAAATAAAAGACTGTAAACAGTTTCCACTCACATTTCCATGCTTTCAGCCTGTATCCTCTCCTTCATCTGCATGTGATTATCTTCTGCATTATTGCGTTGTGAAAAGACACCTTCGCAACACTTACTGAGGTGAAAATACATTATGCAGCGACAACAATCCACTCACCCTGTCTGTGTAAGGGGAATGAAATCATGCAGCTTGTGGTGTAAAACAGTGAGTGTGTCAAACAGCAGGTTCTCATGTAGAGGATGTGCCAGTAAATGTGCAACAAAGTTCATCTGCTGTGAGAATGAAATGTTTTCACTTTGTCCTTTTTTTTGCAAAGAGGATCTGATCACGTTGACACTCTGCGGCACCAGGTGGACATGTTCAGTGGCTGGGAAATGGGAAGTTAACAGTTAACTGCTTTGTTTTGAATCCGGGAGAAATGATTTATACATAGCCATCTTAAAAAGAAACAACGTAAAACATGGTTCCTTTAGTAGGATTTAAAGGATAACGTATATATTTAGGTTTAGGTCTAACTGATACCTTTTTCCTGTGCGTAAATCGAGTAAAAATAGAACAGCAGCCTGTTTTTCCTTCTTGGGTAACATTGCCCCCTGCTGGAGAGTAAGTGGGGCTGGCATCTTTTGGCTCTCAGTTTAATTATTTAGTTTCCAGCAGAAAATGGGAAATTCTGCAGCTGGCAAAAGATTGACTGAACTTTTGGTCGAAGCGTCACATTTTTTTTTTTTATGTTTTAGAAACTGTTCTATAGACAAAACAATTATGGCGGGGATTTACTTAAACTAATTTTTCTTGTTCCATCAACAAATACATTATTTTATTTTATTATGTACCCAAATCCAAATTTGATGATCCTGATGTAGTAAAGAAGTCCTCAAACCTAAAAACTCTCAGGCAGGCCCGGGGAATTCTATACATTTTGTGTATATATTTTGACATTTTTATATGAAAGCCTGACTCATGTTATTGATGAGTGGCTGTACCTGTTAAACAAGCTCTGGTTTAGGTAGTAACTACCTGAATCACAAGATAAAAGTAATCATAATTTGTTACTGTTGGAGAGTAAAACATGTTGTGAAATTACAGATGCTTATGAAAATATTCACAATTAGAGTTTGAATTACATCTTACCATATTCTGTGAAAAAGTGACGGTTGATGTTAATTAACATTTATTTCCGTTTTTTTAACTGTCATGATCAGCGCTGGTTGAGGTAAATGTTGGATTTCCAACTGCAAGTGAATGCATCATGGAATGATAGACAACTAGGTCCACCTTAACTAGCAACAGACAAGACTTACCCAACAGCAGGCCCGTATTAAGACAATGTGGTGCCCATGAGCACTATACCTCCAAGCCCCCCCCCTTACCCGTGCTGTCCTCCGGTCAAAAACATCAGACATAATCAAGGGGATTTCTGTAATGTAATTTACTATTAATTAACTTACACAACTACATGTAGTCAAATGAGCAGTGAGCAATGTTCAAATATCTCATTTTAAAATGCTGAAATAAAAAAAAAAATCTTGATTTATTTATCATTTATTGTTATTGTGACATCAGTGTTCACAAAACGAATAATGCATGGTCTTTCAACAATTTCAAGTAAATAATATAACAATTTATGAAAAATATATTTTTAAAGCATGTGTTATGTGGTGCCCCTGGGCACTGGCCCACTGGCGCTTATGGATAATCCGGCCCTGCCAACAGTCATCTTTGGGTAATGACCTGTAAGTCTCATGAGGATGGTATGTGAGCAGAAAGTGCTAAAGTAAAAAGTGAAACCGTGATTATGTGAGTAAAATTTTATGTGAGACAGTCAATATTAAAGCACTGGTTAAAGGCAAAAAATACTCTTGGTGACGTGAGACATCCCAGTATGGTGAGAGATCAAGGTGTTTTTATGATCAGTGCTGCTTTTTCAAATCATCCTGCTGGTCAGTGCTAAACAAGGATAAAATCACTTTAACCAAGTAAATGGTAAATATTGTGAGTAACTGTTTATTGATTCTACATAATATTTCAACAAGTCATGAGACAACTGTTAAAGGCACCAGACTTCCGCAACCCTGCAGGGACAAGTGGGTAGAGACAATGGATGGATGGAGGTTAAAGGGTTTCCAAATGTCATGTAGCCTAAATCACAGGCTTTAAAGCAACATCAGAATAGTCTACCTTTTAAAAATGTATGAGGAGCAAACACTGATGGACTAAAACAAGATTTCCTGTTTTTATAATCAAGCATAGCTCACCTTAATGCACCAGTTAAAAATATCAAAACATGCATCCATTGTTCAAAGATCAGATAGCACATAACGATAGACCAAATTAGTAGGAACAAACTACAAAAAATATGAATTACTGTCTTTACCACTGCAATTTCTTATTTAATCGTATCACGAATGAAACAGCATCAGAGAAACAAAAAAAAACTTTATTTTGCATAAATTAAAACTGAAATATCTACAAACAAGTTCTTATTTTCAAGATTTTTTGCAGACATCCTGTAAAACTCTTTAAATTTGCCACATTCAGGTGCGCCACTGCAGAACCGTAAGGTAGGACAGAGTGACCACAAGGGTACGTCCTTACACTGCTGCAAGCAGCTGAACATTTAGCAATCTGGTCCCACTCTGGGACTATTCCCATGGTAGCCGCAATTTTTAAACGTTGGCAATTTTTGTTCTTGTGCAGCACTGATACTGGATGGTGATCCTCTGCATTAAATGGAGTTGGGAACAGTTCTCTTTATGTAAATGACAACAGCAATAAAATTGATGACTATAATGACTGTGGCTGTTGCTTTTTTAAAAACAAAGAAGTACGCCATGTTCCTCAAGGGAATGTTCGGGTAATGTGTTGCTGGACCTTTAATAATTATACTATTACCAAAGTCTGTAAGAGAACACCAAAGGCTTACTGCTAAAGATCACAGGTGGTGTAACGTTTGGCAAATATATTCAAAAGAAGATAATATCAGAGGTGGACCTATGGAGCAGGTAGGTGGGGAATTTTATCAGGACAGGTGTTGGTCTCTTGAAAACACAAGGCAGAGAATGCCCGGAGCTGTACATGGGCTGCTGACCTGGAGGATGGAGGTTTCCTACAGAGGGTTGGACCTGATGTGTGCCGGCACATGAAGAAGAAGTCACAGCAGGAACCAGAAGGAGCCACTTCAGGCTGAATGGAGATCTGATCCGCAGCCTGATTCATAAAGATCTTGGTGGGAATGTTTTGCATCAGTTTCACTCTGAAGCTGGTTGCTTAGGCAACAGCAGCAGATTAATGGTGACGGGCAAGTTGCAGGTCAGGCTGAAGCAGAGCAATCAGGTCCTCCATGAAGATGTAGAAATGTGTTTTAAAGTAAAACATTTGCAGGTGGTGTTAGACAAGGCATGTCAGTGAAAATGTTCAACATCTTCAAATGGACCAGTCTACATGTGCTTTGTGGATCTGGAGAAGGCATTCGACCGTGTCCCTCGAGGGGTCCTGTGGGGGGCACTCTGGGAGTATGGAGTACCGGACCCTTTAATAAGGGCTGTCAGGTCTCTGTATGACCGGTGTCAGAGTCTGGTCCGCAAAGCCGGCAGTAAGTCGGACTCGTTTCCGGTGAGAGTTGGAGTACACCAAGGTTGCCCTTTGTCACCGATTCTGTTCATAACTTTTATGGACAGAATTTCTAGGCGCAGCCAAGGTGTTGAGGGGATCCGTTTTGGTGGCCTTAGGATTGCGTCTCTGCTACCACAGATGACGTGGTCCTATTGGCTTCATCAGGGCGTGATCTACAGCTCTCACTGGAGCGGTTCGCAGCCGAGTGCGAAGCAGCCGGGATGAGAATCAGTGCCTCCAAATCCGAGACCATGGTCTTGAACCAGAAAAGGGTAGAGTGCCTTCTCTGGGTTGGGGAGGATGTGCTGCCCCTAGTGGAGGAGTTCAAGTATCTTGGGGTCTTGTTCACGAATGAGGGGAGGATGGAGCGGGAGATCGACAGGCGGATTGGTGCAGCGTCTGCTGTAAGGCGGGCGCTGTACCGATCCGTTGTGGTGAAGAGAGAGCTGAGCCAAAAGGCGAAGCTCTCGATTTACCGGTCGATCTACGTTCCTACCCTCATCTATGGTCACGAGCTTTGGGTCATGACCGAAAGAACGAGATCCCGGATACAAGCGGCTGAAATGAGTTTTCTCAGTAGTGTGGCTGGGCTCTCCCTTAGAGATAGGGTGAGGAGCTCAGTCATCCGGGGAGGACTCAGAGTAGAGCCGCTGCTCCTCCACGTCGAGAGGAGCCAGTTGAGGTGGCTCAGGCATCTGGTTAGGATGCCTCCTGGACGCCTCCCTGGTGAGGTGTGGATGGATGGATGGATGGATGGATGGATGGATGGATGGATGGATGGATGGATGGATGGATGGATGGGTGGGTGGATGGATGGATGGATGGATGGATGGATGGATCTTTAAACGGACGTTCCCCCTGAAAGTGGACGTTCTCGTCTTGTGGACGTGGATGCTGGAGCTCAAATGAAGATTGACAACATTTTATTCAGATGTTGAAATGAAGCGCTTTTGCAAGTTGATGTATAATTTGCAAACAAATGATGTTTACTTGGCAGAAGCAACATTTGAGTCAAAGAAGAGTCATCCATAAACATGTTAGGCTAATGAACTAATTACAAAGTTTATCTTGTTCAACTGTCTTTGAGATTTGACTTTTGTCTTTCCTGCTCATTTATTTGTGCTTTAGGCTCTGGTTCATGTGCTCTCCAAGAAGGCGTCTTTGACGCCTTTGAGTAACGTTTATTGCAAAATACCAAAAGGTTACTTTGCTTTTTCCAGACTTATCAATTGCAGCTGATGAGGCAGAATAAAGCAGCCATCAGCCCCTATCAAACTAATTCTGTGTAACAAACTTACTTTTGCTAAAAAACAGCAAGAAACATAATCACAGTTTCTTGTGAAGGCGCAGATAGTTAATATACATTAATATGCAGCAGCATTTTATTCAAGAGTTAAGAACAAAGACACGCTGGCAACCTGATTATGCTAGATAAATCCAAAACAGCTGTTCAATCCTTTGTCTGCTTGCTTAAGTTAACCAAACTGAACTTCTGGTCTTCCCAGCCAAAGCAAGCATTCATCACAACATCTGCAACCAAACTGAATCTCTACTGCTCCATCAAAGGTAGCTAGAAACTTGGAAGTCATGATCAATGACCAGCTGACCTTTTGAAATCCTGTTTTCTCTGTCGCTTGATCATGCTCCTTTGCATTGTAAACCATAGGAACGATTAGCTCCCGGTGCGGTCTGTGGTCTTGTCCTGCCTTTGACTACTGCCACTCCTTCCTTACTGGTTTCCCAACCTGTGCAGAGAAACCCCTCCGGAAAATCCAGAATGCCGTGGTGCTTTTTGTCTTCAATTCGCCTAAAAGTCCAATTTTACACTTCCCTGTATGCCTGCACTCTATGTCTACACAGTCACCCCCATCACCCCGTACAGAGTGGTCTTCCTTCTAAGTAGATATTTGTTACCTTTGATACTAACAGCGTTGTTATATCATCAATTGTAAGTCGCTTTGGACAAAAGCATCTGCCAAACGGATAACCATTAAAAAAGTAATGAAAACTTTGGAATGAGGGACTGTGACAGCCAACAGCAGCAGGTTCCAAAGCTCCTTTAAGAATATGCTAGGAGAGTGAGAGCATCACGCAGTGGAAGCTGAGGTTGAAGTTAAGTGTAAGAACTGACTACTGACAGAGGATGTGCTGATTGTGAGGCACATCAGAAAATGCCACAATTCGTCAAGCTGTGAGCAAGCAGCAGCTTTGGTCCTTAAAGGTCGTATCTCATCATCAAGGTCTTAAAGAAATAAATGAAAAACAACAGAACCTAAGGACCTATTAGTTAACCCGTCTTTACATAGAGATTTTAATAGTAGACTAAAGATGGTACCCACAGCTCACATACTGTGAGGAGATTCCCACACTGTGCTGTAAAGCTTGTTTCATACTTTTCAGGCCAGGTGGAACTAGTCCCTTCCTGACTGGAAAGAAGAACTATAGAGGAGAACAGCATTAAAGAAGCCACCTGTATAGGATGTGTGCAGAAGCTTTTTTCTTTTACATCATCAAGGAAACACTGTAGATAGTGAGATGCCAGAAACACCTTAGAAATACCATGATAGAAACTGTTTGTACGCATCAGGTTAGTGAGCCTGCTGTGGAGAAAATCCAGGGCTGTTTTTCAGCCACCCCTGGCTATGAACATCCACTGCTTTGACAATTCCTTTACTTTTTACAACTCTCTCTGATATATGTGCTGCATCTGTCTACTACAGGTAGGGGAACTGTTACTGATAAGAACTTCACAGGATATCCCTTAAAAAGTGGGACTCTTTGACACAGACCTGTATGCTCCAGAGGGAGAAAATAACTGCTGCTTTAATAGAAGTACATGTGCTGATGACCAGTCAATGAAACATGTTTGATTATAAGTCTCGTCTGGCCTGTAAACGCCTTGGGATCCCACAGAATGAGCTGGAGGATGTTGCTGGGGAGAGGGATGTCCGTTTCTCTTCTGGACTTGTGGCCCCCGCGACCCGATCTCGGACAAACAGAAGACAATGGATGGATTTTATTAGAAGCAGCTAGCTGCTACTTGCCCTCTTAAATCAAATGGAGGCAGCGATGTTGTACTTAGTTTTCCAACAAACGTTTTTCCATTTCCCCTTTCTTCAATGCTCAATGCCAGCTTGGAATGTCTGTTGTTTTTATACTTGTGGATAGATCTGAATTATTTTAAAACCTGATCATTTTGTCAAGTCCAGATTTGTTTAAAAGGGTGTCCTTTTTATCATCACTGTGCTGTCCATTCTATACATTTCAATTAGAACCTATTTATGTCAAATATTACCTTTAGTATTTTTAAATTCTTCTGCAAATCTCCAAAAGCACAAAAACAGATAAATCTGTGTAATTATCTATTTATAATGAACAACAAATTTGTTTTTTAATATATCGGCCCTTTTTCACTGGCCACCGTCTTCCTGAGTTAAGATCTGTACATACGATCCAGAAACAGAGAAATTCCCTCTCCCAGGGGTGCAATAACAAAATTACGTCTTGCTGCTCTTGCCATCCCATTTGTGAAGTTCTTGCAGCTTGTTCTTCATGCATATTCTGGGCAGATCGTTTTTTCTAGTGTGGTGTCAGAGAATTTGAAGGCGGTGTGCTGCATTGGAACAGACTTAGGAAAACTTCCATGATGTTCTGCTCACAAGTTCTTCTGAAGTAAAAAAGGTCCTAAACAAAGAGAACTTTGCTCTTGTTCCTTCAGCCCTGAGAGAGAGAACAAATGTCGCTGTTCTCAGAGAGCATGGATAGGCCTTTTTATCCTTTCTGTTCGCAGCAGATTAAGTCCTGATTATAATCAGTGCTGCTAACAAACAGCACGGCACCCTGGGATAGATGGAAAGCATCTTGAAAAGCATCTCTGAATATCTGGGTTCTGTGCTTTAAAAGAATGCCCTGACTACAAATATGCTGAAGAAAATAAAAAAGCAACAGTGCCAGCGAATTAGTGCCTGTAGAGTGCATAAACAGCAAAGCTCTATCATCAGAGTGCTGAATATTCATTTCTCAGAGTGCTGGGGGGGCTGAACAGGCTGACCTCCTCTGTTGGACTGATTGACATCTGTCACATGTGGAGAAGCAGCCAGAGGAGCAGAGATTCACCTGATCGTGCCTAAACACCACCCTAAACATCAAAGACTGTTCACCACAAACAAAACTAGGCTTCATTTTTTACGGTGCTACTTGGAGCATTTTTATTTCCCCTAATCTCACTCGTAAGTTTAAGACACAACCTTTCCCAGATAAAATTTCATATAGAACAAAGGCTGCGATCCCTGACCTACATGTGTGTTAGTGCACGATTTGTGTTCTAATTGAAAGCTGCTTAATTAGTCCAGGGCTCTCCCCTCTTCTGCCATCCGTTGTCATTATGAGTGTAGCCTTCACAGAGCTCCCTCTGTGATTAATACTGTGAATAATGATAATAAAATCTACCTAAATCAAATAAGAAAATTGTTAATTGGCCAACGCATTCCATTTCAGAGTCCATTATGAAGAATTACATTATGTTCCTTTTCATGAGGAGGTAATTGAAATTCTAATGGAACATTTAGTTTTTGAAATGACCTTTTTCAATTAAAGCTCTTTAATTGAAACTATATCCTTTTCAATCACTGTTTTTTAATTAAACTGCAACAAAGGTATGTAGGACACTCTGGGTGAAAATCAGTAACTTTTTTTCTTACATTTATGTGAAATCTATAGCAGAGAAGGTTTTCCAAGTTCCTCTTTCTTTTAGCTGTTGCCTGTAAGACACACATTCAGGACCTGATCTGCCTTCATGCCATCCTATCCAGCATCAACTGCCAAAAACATCCCTCTTCCTCTTCTCAACATGAACAAACCTCTCACCATAAGCTGTTCCTCCTATATGTGTGTTACCAATCCTGTCTGTTATGGTCTCTTCTATTAGAATGTTAACATCTTCAACTCTGCCACTTTCTGTTTGTTTGTTTGTTGTTGCTGTTTTTGTCAGAGTCAGCATTTCCAAACCATACTAACTACCATGTTGAAAACTTTCCCTTTCACTCTTGAAATTGTCCTTCTGTCCTTCTCTTACAGTGGTCTCCAATGTGCCTGAACTCTTCCTTCCACCTCTTTCTGCTCTGCCAGTTGCTTTGGGTGGTTGAGTCCAGATACTTACACTCACCCAGCTTCTTCTACTATGTCACAGTCAAAAAGATTATCAAACGTTTACTCTTACCCGTTCCATCTGATAAAAAAAAATCCTTGACTCAGATGGTGACAGACATTGTTCTTTGACAGGGTTCCAACAACAGCATTCCTGCCCTTGAAATCCAATAAACACAAAAAGACATATTAAAACACATAAATGGGCACTGTAAAAAGCAACTGTTAAAGTGTGTGAAAGTAAAGTGGTTATTTTAAAGAGTTCAAAGTGGATATTGCAAAGGGAATAAATGTTTTTTTGTAAATAGCTTTGTGGGCAAGAGGGATTAAACCTTGTGCCTGATGGGAGCAGCATGAATGAATGATGACAGGAATGAGATCGCCTGGCCAGCCAGACTCAGTTTGCTTTACAGCGAAGAGAGGCAAAAGTTAGTCTGGCCGGCCAGGCTAGGAATGAGAAAGATCGTCTGTGAGCAGCAGAAGAAAGGGAGCTTTGAGGTGAGCTGATTATGATTGAACATGGTTTGTGATCTGGGACTATTTGGTTTTGTGTTTCACAAAGACAAAGTACGACAAGGGTAAAATGTTGGAAGTTATGACAGACTCAATGAGTGATTCATTTACCTTCTTGATATTAAAAGATCGCTGTTCACCTGAGTCATTTTTACTACCGGCAGGAAATAAAGGAGATGGGATTAATGAAGCAAACAATATTGTGTGGATCTTTATCTTTCTTTAGTTTTCTTTACATTTTGGAGGCCAGCTTTGTGTAACTTTCATTGATCTCTTTATTTGGATCAGAATCATTCGTTCAAACCTAAGCATCCCTCCAAGATAAATTCTACTTGCATTCATTATAATTTCATTTGACAGAAGTGGACGAAATTGTAATGTTTGTTCTGTTCTAGTTTTTCCCAAATTTTAAAAAAATATTTGTTGAACCGGACATGAAGAAGATGTTTTCAGCCAATAATTACACTTGCTATTTTCACTTTTGTCATCAGAAAATTGCCATCAAATGTTGCGGCATGCTCTTTAGCTCAGACTAGTTACTTTCAGCCATCAGACGATTACTTTAAATGAAGCATATTCTGATGTCCTGTTTATTAGGCACTCAAGTTAATGATGTCATTGGTTAGTTGTAAATCAAATAAGAGCCGCCGGTGTATTCTGCTGCCACCCACCCGTTATGCCTGTTCTCCATCTCACCCGGCCGCTGCTGCTTGAATCTGTTTAAAACCCAGAAAAAAGAAAAAGGTTATCAGCAGCTCACTTCACATCATTCATATTAAAGACAAATAACTTTGGTCACTGGTTAAAGTCACAACTCTAATGTATTAGCAACAGCAACAGCAGATTAATCGAATATATTCCATTTATACCTAAAAGTCAGAAATTAACTGAAATGCTCATTGAAGTAAAAAATGTCAAGGTTTCTCATCAATGCCAACTTTATAATGCTCATTTAAAATCTAAAGGTCATTCTGGCATTTAGGTTTACTTCTTACAGCTAGATCAGTTCTACATTTAATACCTTAGAACATTTGTTTAGGTTTGAATTTAAAAACTTTGGACATGCTAGCTTTTATTTCTGACTGTCTTTAGCCTGATCACTGACCACAAAACAAATCTGACTGGGGTCCCGTCTGGCAACTGGAATGTACGGTTTTCGCCCAGCTTTTTGTAACAACAAAAACATGAATGTACAGAGCAAATAAAGTAAAAAATAAGAGTTTTTTTTTTTAGCTTGGACTGACAGCCTATAGAGCCAGATGGTGAAAAGCTCATCCCTATCATCCCTATCATTTATGGAAAATGACGTGAGATGACAAAACCCACTTTCCTAGCACTTTATGATGTATAGAGAGATTGTGACTGTTTTCCTTGCCATCCACAAAAAAATGGTTACTGGTATGCTTGATTGTTTCTTTTGTTGGAAATGCTAAAACGTTCTGCTGTTGCCTTGTGAGGGAAAATTAAATAATGTTAATATAAAGGAAGCTCAGAGATGCAGCACAAATCTATGTTTTGCAGATAATCTGCAAGCATAATCTGTTCTTTTATTGTCAGAAGGCAACATTAGGTAGGAAAGGAAAAAGTAGCAGGCTTGAAAGGAGTTGCGGGGAAAAGCATTCCTCTCGCTCTGTGCTCTCAACTGCCATGGCCAATGGCCATGCTATCTAGTACATTTAGTTCATTTAGTCTCATGATAAATGATTAATCCTTCTCAGGCAACTCCTGTTAGACCTTTAGTCTTGACAGAGTTTTGGAGAGTGCTGTAAATACCACTGCTGCACCAGGAGACCTGATGCTGTTTGTTAAAATTAGCATGCGTCTGCAAAAATAGTAATGAAGATAAAAGTTAAGTCCCAAAACATACAGACAATACAAAGAAAAAAAATCTGCAAAACACCAACAGAACGCTCATCTCTCATTTGGCCTAATTACTGCGAATGCCACAACTACCAATCTGGGTCGACCAGGGGACTCAGTCCCATTGTTGTGAATCGTATAAGTATTACTGCAACCCCCTCATGTGTTCAGGCATCAGCACTGACAGTCTCTTAAATGCTCCCAACTTGTCCTTGAAAAAATAAACTTTGAGGTTTTTTTTTTCAAAAGAGTTTTGAAAAAGATATTGTAATATCTATTTATTTAATCTAACATAGACTTGGCAAAACAGTTTGTTCTGTGAGCTGCTGAGAGCTGTGTGAGTAGATTGCAGGAGTTATGAAGAGTGCCAGAGAGATGGACAAAATGACCTCTGACCAGGCAAGAAAAAAAAAAAAAAACAATAATCGTGCTCAACTGCATCAACAAACAAGTTTTATCCACTCGTTTCCTTTTTGTGTTCATGTTTTTATTTACTAAAATCTTATTTAATCTTTCCCAAGACTATTAAATTCGTACAATTCATTGTTGGATTCCATCGACAGCAACAGCCAAATGCTGAACAGCCTTCCAGCCTCAGAATAAACTTCCTGGTCAGACAGCACCAGTGTGAGCTGTGGTTTGTGACTTTGCCACACTGCATTCGACTGGACCACAGATCTGTTTCCTCCTGACTTGGCCTGTCTTTTCCCAACACTTGGGTTCAGATAATAAATTCTATTAGTGACTAGGAAGATCTTGCCCTTACGTTAATCTTCAAGAAGTGGCACCATTGGCTAGAATGTGCTGAACACCCTATGCTGGGTATGGACTAATCATGACAACATATCATACTCATCGTACTCACGATGTGGCGAATGCCTCAATCCTTGCTAATCCTGTTGGTCATTGTTCTTCTTGGCCCAACAATTTTTTTCAAGAAGAAAAAACAACCTTCTGCAGGAATCCTCCCTTGCACATTTAGTGTCGGTGTGATTACGTAAAAAATTTGGCACTTCAACCCACCCAACCAGGCATCGGACCACCCACTGGCATCTATGTCCTTTTCTCAGTGAGAGCCACCCTCATGTGTTGGATTCACACCACCAGGTTTTCTCACCATGCTGGAACCAATTAAACCATCACTCTCATTTGTTGCAAGGTTTTTTTTTTTTTTTGGCCATCTCTCAACAAAGACGTTATTCATTATATTCTTGCTCGTTCCAACTGAGCACAAAACAAATCTAGAAACCAACCTGTTAGTGGACTACTGCAACCTTTAACCATACACAAATATCACTGGTCAAGTGTCTCCATTTTGCTATTTGCTTATCTGTTACTAGAGGCATGACTATTTTTTAATTATATAAGCTGAACAGAACCACTGTATTACTGGCCTACAGAGAGTTCAATCATCCAAATTTACACGTGGTCAAATGGGGCTGGACGATAATTGAATAATATATATAGATCAATAGACATATATCGATGATAGAATAAAGGGTCAATAAAAAGTTCAATAGATTAACAGTTTTCCTTCCTTTTGCATTTCAGCCATGTAGGTTAACATTACAGTCGTTACATCCTACCAACCAATCACAAACACAGATCCAGGAACGCGCCATCACCAAGCCACGCCCCCTTTAAAGGGTTCATAAAACACATTCTTTTTTAAAAACTTGCAGTTTTGGTAAAAGGTTGGTTTGAATTCAGTGATTGTGTGTCTAAAAATAAGTTGCTGAACAATAGCATAAAATGGCCAGGACTGCAGTTAAAATAAATGTTTTGAATTTGTTGATAACAATCGATATCAATCAACATTTTTATTTTATTGATATGCTTTTTTTCTGTATCGTCCAGCCCTATGGTCAGAATGCATGGCTTTTCTCCAAGGATGGTCCCCTCAGGTCTGATGTATATGCCACTTACCCAGCTCTCTCTGTGTCTTCTCCAAGGTGTAATCTCAATGACTCTGCTAGTGATTCCTCTTCTTGCTGTTTCAAACCAGGCAACTTATCTTTAGGACAGGCAGACGGTGGCAGCTTCCTCTAGTGTCTCCAAGTCTCTACGTCTCTGCCCTCCAACGCTTAGTGGGAATCCTCCTCAGATCACTCACCTTCCTGTTTCCATCTTAACACACAGATCAACAACTGCTGGACTCCCTCCTATGAACAAGCTAACCAGAAGACAGGAAGAAACGTACATTCTCATCACATTCTTTCCCTGCTCAAATGCCATATCCATTACTCATTCATTTTCTGTTTTCAGTCAATCTTTTAAACCATCCTCTGTGTTTCCACAGAGTCTCATTGGATGTATCAACCTAAAACTATCACAGTCCTATAACAAGGCTGTTTTCTAGTGCCTGACTTCAAGGCCTTCCGCTGTGAGACTCCTCTTAAGAAATCTTTCAAACTTTCCCTCAGACTCCTGACTGAAAGGTTATTAGAATTTCAAATTATGCAGAAAAACTGAGTTTAAATTTTCAAAGAGACCATTTTATAAGGTTAGATCTTTATCAACTAAAGAGGGTTATTAAGTAATTAGAGTTCATGTGTGTTTATATCTTAATCATTTAATTATTGTACAATAGGCTAAGGATTTATTCTTTTGGTGACTGGATCTTATATAATCATTCTATTTATAGCTGGGTTAAAAATGTAGTTCTAAATAAATAATGTAGATAAATTTTAATAAATTTGTATGTTCTTCTGATTTCTTTTGTGCAATTTAGGCTCTATGAAAAAGAAAAAAATTCACCCTTCAGACAAATAAAGTTCAGAGACAGAAACATAAAAGTGTTTGAGACTGATGAATTATATTATTTTGTTGATAAGACTGATATGATTTTAATGCACACAGATGCTACTTCTGTATCATGTGTAAGCTTGAGTAGTGAGCCATTTTTCCACTAATTCCGACTTCTCTTTATGCGTCATGAATTTACAAAACACTGAGAACAGGTGCACAGAGGTAAGAAAAGGCCTTTAGGTTGTGTGCGACGCCATTTTCTTAGTTCTGATTTGTGAAAGAAATGGAACACAGCAGCTTGACACTTTGCCTCCCAGCGGAAAAAAGTCCCATTTTGTCAGCGGAGCCATATGTGATTAGCAGAAAACAAACAAACAAAAAACAGTCAGGAGATTATGAACATATAGTGATTCCTGTGTTTTCATTGTCCTCCACAGAAAAAGCAAGGAAAGCATACATTCTATTGGGTAATAGGCAATATCTAAAATATGCATGTATTGTTTTATTTTTTGTTGTAACTTGCTTTTAACAGTTTCTCATTGAAAAAAAGTATTCATCATCCATTTAAATATGAATCAAAATCTGCTTTACCGGCCAAGTTTGTGCCAACAAGCAAGGAATTAGAGTCCAGGAAACAGGCATGGGTGGTCAGAAACAGGGTAGACAAGTCAATGGGTCAGGCAAGGCTGGTGGTACAACCCAGGCCATGGTGCAGAAAACACAAGCTTTGGTAGATGTCCGACAAGGCAAGGCAGAGCAGAAATAAAGAGACATGGTTGAAACATGGTAATCAAGTATGAAGGATGCCAGACAACTATTGCTCAAAAAGCTTTTAAATAATCTGATAGTCTGTGGTGAGTTTATAAGGAGCTTAAACAGTTGTTGATTGCAGCACTCGCAGGAGAGGTGAACAATCCTTGATGACAACGGAGCAGGAGAGGAGTGGCAGAAGGCAGACAGGCCAGGATTAGGACATTAAACCATAAAAGTGAGTGTTGTTGAAAGTTTTCAGCAGTATATGCTGTTTTTTTTAGTCCTGGGTTTGTTGATTATTTCTGGATAAGCGGCGGGAAAGGGGGAAAAGATTTACCTACTGGTTTTGGTAAAGGCCAGGTAACGTAGGCCCCTAACTATGAGACATGTGGCTGAACGCTGCTTTGCATAGGTTAAGTGGCCACTAGGACAGCATGGTATCATCTTTGTGAAATTGTTTGAGTTTGTTTAGCAGCTCCACAGCAAATATTGTGATATAATTGTTCAAAAAATTTAATATATCACTTTTCCACTGCAAGCACTGCAGGGCTAGAACTCGTGCTCTGATGTGTGCCCTAATCTTGGTATTAGGTTGAGAGCTGGTGTCCTTTTCTACCTGTTTCACGCACCAAGCGCATGTCTTCAACACAACAAAGAAGTCCCAATAGGTGGCGGTGTCCATTTTAAAGCTTTTTGCAGGAGTGTAGTAGCAAAATGGCAGACCCTGTTGCCCTGGGCCATTACTTTTGTTTGAAGAAGTTCCTTTCTATGCAGCAAAAGAGCATCCAAGCTCTTCAGTCGACGTGCTACTCCAACAGACGCGACTGTGGTGCGAAAAAATGTGCAGGTACCGGCATAGGCTCCAGGCCGCAGCGGTGGAACAGACCTAATAGAGAATAGAGGAAAGTGAACCGCTTGAAAAATATGACCCAAAATGAACATAAAGACATCTACGCAGTATCTGGACAAATTTAGAATGTCCTGCACTGTTTTCCGCTTGACTTTATTTTTGTAATTTTCTGACTTTATTCTCGCAATATTTTGAGTTTATTCTCACAATTTCCAAAAAAACAAACCCCTCCCTTCCAAAAGGGGATTACCAGTATCTGGCATTGTGATTTTGGCAGTCGCAGGCGGAGAAGAACCCCTGCTCTGGAGAGACTTGGTTATTATAAGATAATGGTCTATGGTTTACTCCTAACTAGAGAAGAGTAATAGGAGCACTAAGTGCTATCCTTTACCAAACACCATATACAAAATATATAGATATTAGATAATAAGCCATCTGTGGTTTTGTATATAAAAAAATGTGATGGTTTTGTTCCTCCACTGACAAATTGTTCCTAAATTTTGGTGGATTTGTCTAATTTCTTAAGACAGGTTGTTCTGCTGCAATAATATATATATATATATATATATATATATATATATTAGGGCTGGGCAAGTTAATGCGTTAATTTCGTGTTAACTCATTAGACTATTAACGGCGATATTTTCTTTAACGCGCGTTAACGCATGTTGCTCACATGCTTTTATTTTGTGAAGGTCTGTCCAACTTCCGTTTGTGTGTGCCGCACTTCCGTTTCAGCGCTTCCCTCGGCCAAATAACATTAGTTTGACTGAAATGATCAACTGTCGTGGCAACAGTGTCAAAACTTGCAGAGCAATCAAGTGGCAGGTCAGGGCCACAGCTTCAAACTATTCATGAGTGAGTGGATGATACAAAGAAGTGGCCTCATATAACGTACGAGGACATTTTAACCTGTTTTGTGTCGTTACTTGGTGTGGACGGCTCTGCTGTGCGACTTTACCGAAGCGAACCTCCGCAGTGAAAGAGTTGGATCGGTGTTAATAAATATCAACATGGATGACCTGGTATTCATGGAGGCTGATGTCCGTTCAAGCTAAAACTATTCCAACGTTCACGCTGCTGGATTCTGACTGCATCAATCGGCTCTACGAGACCTCAGAGCGCTCTGATGCTGCGGCTCCAGGGAAAGCCTTCAGTCATGCAGCGGCGACTTATGGAAGGTAGGCTGATGAATTATCTGATTCAGAAACATACTGGCCGTTGGCTCGTTGTGATTAGATTGCTGGTCAGTTAATTTTGTAATGTTTGGGATTTAACTGATGTTATGAGAGGATATCAAAACATTAGCTTACCTGTCTCCTCTCCTCTTGACGTCTCCTGGTTTTGTTTTTTTATGGAACTTCGCAGCCCAGACACTTTTCTGGCGTCATGTGGTCTTATGTTGGTCTTTTGTCCACAAACTGAAAAAAACATACGGTCGCTTCGGTGGTTTCTTCAGATTTTAAGCTTTTAACCACAGGCGAAGGGATTCCTCATTCTTCGGCTGAGGGTGAATGAAGTAGGGCGCCTCGTATCCACAGCTTTTGTTCACGGTCGATGATTAAAACACTCCTGCTCCACGTAAACCTTTCTTTTACACCCGTTACTATGACAACCTCTAACCACATAAATGATCCCGGTCTTCCTCGAAGTCATAATGACGAGTAATTTGAGACGAAGTAGCTGCATGAGCCGCTTCTCAGATAGCTAAACACTGACAGGAAGTGAGCGGGCGGAAGTCTCACCCAAACAAACGTCAACTCGCTGCCTCCATGTTTCCATCAAAAATAAGGTGGGTATGCACGCGAGAAAGCAACAACAAAAAACCGCGTGTCAACGTCAAAGAAACGCAAGCAACGCAAGCATATCGAGTTAGCAAGCATTTCAGTTTAAAGTTCTTCCAGCATGGAATATGACAGAAACAAGTTAGTTGTAACCACTGCCAAGTTAAACTTTGGTATTGAACATAAAATGGTAATGCTGCTCCCTGCTGTTACCTCAGAAATTGCCTGTTTTTGGTAGATTTTTTTCACCATAAAGAGAATTCCCTGTCAGTGGCAATAAGCTTTAATTTATTATTATTGCTATTTTTTGTTTTACATGTTTAAGTTGAGCTTTACACTAAATATGTGTTACTGATAAGTGCTACAAATGTTACAACACTTTTGTTCATATGGCAGCAGAACATTAAAATAAAAGTGCTCTTGACACTACTTTTGAATTCATTCTTGGAGTTTGTAAATACAATGTGATTAATCGCGATTAATATTTTAATATTTTAATCGTTGCCCAGCCCTAGTATATATATATATATATATATATATATATATATATATATATATATATATATATATATATATATATATATATATATATATATATATACATATATATATATATATATCTTTTATATTATATATAAAAGATGATATATATATATATATATATATGTATATATATATATATACACATCTAGCTGGCATTGTGCTGAGCAGTTAAAGAACTTCTGCAATGTCAACAATTGGTTTCATTATTAAGATATTTTACTGTTGCTTGATTTTTTTATTTAAATTTTTGTCCAGAAACAAAACAAAGAATAATAATTAATTGTTGATGCCTGAATTGAACTGTTAATTTTACTGTGTTTATAATTATATGAGAAGACATCCCTGCCGACAGTTATTCTTGTAAAGACTTCCCTGCTGTAAAAAGGAGGGTGAAATTTGATTGAAAGAAAAGAAAACAAGAAGGCATAGAGAGAAAGCCGTTATGTGACAAAGTGAACACCTCGCCCCACGCTGTTCTTGCCCTGTAACCATGTGTGTTTCTGTGTGTGTGTTTCAGTGTCACCTTTTGGCATCGCTCGGAAATTCTCTGTCGCTGTCGACTCCTTTTCCATTCAGCAGCTGCTGCTGTTGTTGTTCCCCTGGCTTCCCTCCCTCCCCCTTTCCTTTTTTTAACCCAGCCCCTCAAAATCACCTTTTCCTTCCAAATCAGGTTCAACATCTGGAGGGGGAAGAGCTGCTTGAAATACCTTTTGTTCCGTGCGTCAGAACAATTTCCAGCTGGGATGATAAGAGCCAAATATCAGAATTTTAATAACACTGAATAACAACATAAGACTTTGACGGTTTTACTAAGTTTGGATGTCCGACTGGAACCTAAACATAACCCAGTGTTGCTCCTGACCTCCTCACCGTACATGTTGTCACAATCCACATTCTATCCTGGTAATCTCATTAAAACATTTTTATCCTTCCTCCTCTGACATACAGAAAAAAAAAAACATCTGACTGCAGGAAATCTTTAATGATAACAGAGTTTGTAGAGTAATCTTATGGTAGCCCATATTCTGCATCTGCAAGGGGACGGAATAATAGGCTCCACACTGGTTCATGTCAACTCGAGGCCAAAACTCAACTACAGGCGGTGCAGATCTGTGACAGAATCTGACCAAAAGGGACTAATAACTAAGGGAAAGAAGCAAACATCGGGGATGCACAGCCGATTGTTTGTTCTCTGCGTGTATCACCCCTCAGAACACTGCATGTTTCTACATGCAATGTGACAAGACTTCCTCTATTCTTAACCTCTGCAGCGGAGGAAAGCTGAGCTGGGGAGTGGGGGGCGGGGGTTGTTGGCGGGGGTCTGCGGGCTCCTGGCTGTGGAACGTCTGACACAGCCTCAGCCTCTCGGCTCCCAGACTGCGTGCCTGTGAGACAGCAAGCTGCCATCTGCTGCACCCCTCCCTTCCTTCTCACCACCACCACCACCACCATCACAACCCAGAACCCAGCGCTCACATCCGGATGCTGCTCTCACCACTGACAACACAACAAGCTAATTAGGAGACTTACTGCACCAATTACACACGCACAGAAGTGTTTCTGGAGATTTCTATTTGGGGGCACAGCTTTGCACACAATTTCCCCTCGATTAAAGGCAAATGTAGCATGTAAAACTGCACGATTCTCTTTTACACCCTCTGCTTGACGCTGATGCACAATGACACCCGACAGACAGCTGGAAAGGCTGAGGGCCACCTGACTTCTGAGGGGCTGGAACAAAGAGATGAGATCCCAGGCCCTGCAACCAAAGGGAGAAATGAGTTGCATTGTGCGCCACACCGAGGGGATGCTAGGCTGGAGACAGCACCCACAATCTAACACTGCAGTCTACTTTCCTTAACAATTAGGAAACAAGCAGGAGGATGACTACACAGGCCAGGACAAGCCTACAGAGACAAGCCCAACACAAAAGAGCTGTTTGCTTTGCTATAAAGATCAGGCTTACTGGAGCTCTTCAAAAGTTGCTCCAACGTGTCATCAGATGTACTGTTAAGAAACTGAAATCATGGCAGAGTTCTTTTAGGAGCCTTCCCCTAAACATAATGCACTGTTTAAATTAAGCTATGTTCAAACTAATAATTCTATTCTTCATGTACTTGTTTAAATTAAAGAAAATGTTGCAAAATACAGTTATAGTTAAAAAAAAAAGAAAAAGAAAATAGTACACCCCATTTCTTTTTACAGATGTTTGGCCTGTCCTAAGTTGTCTATTATTTTATTAAAATAATATTATATTTTCCTCCCTCATTTGCATTGTAATGCAAGAACCAATTGTTGTTCTTTATCCATTTACCAGAAATTCCTTTATTGTCCCGCAATGTGGAAATCTGGGCATGAGAGTAGACACAGAGAGAGTTACACGCAATGTTTAGTAATTTAAAAAAAACCACGCTGATCTAATCTAAAGTAAGTTCAAAAGTAACAGAGACTGAGCTTTATCAGAAAGGCCAATATAAAAAGTTAAAATAAATACCAAAGTGAGCGTTTCCAAAGTTATTGACAACACAGCACACTCAGGTAGAAAAGATGAAATATTCAAGTTAAAAAAACACGGTGCAAAAACAGCTTATTTACAGAACCATATGAGATCATACGCAATAATATGCAAATATGCATGACAGCACAGCAACATCTCACAGTAGTTAAGGCGTGTTTACCAAAATATTTTAACAGGAAGTTGAAGTATTCTATTAATATTTTTTTCTATTTTGAAAAGCTGTTTATTCTGTAAACTGTTTGTGAATGCAATGTTTTGATTCACTCCATCTATTGTTTTGTAATACCGCACCTCACCTGGCAGGTATTCATAAAACAGTAATTGACAGAGACAATAAGACAACAAAGAGTCAGTGCAACCATTAACTAAATATATGTGAACAGAACACAGTTAAATTTGATGAATTTTGTGGTAAAAAAGTTTTATTTCTTCCTTTTGAGATGTAAGGAAGAGAGACTCATGAGAGAATCACAAACTCAACACGATCTTGCTAATAGGCAGATCTTACATATATTCATCAGGAAAACTATTGAGCCTATCACTTTTTTACTTCATGTTCAGTGCAACCCTTCACGCTAGAAAATGGCATTTCCAACAATGTGCAGGAATCTTCTGTTCAACAACGCAGAGAGGGATCGGGGTGTCTTTTCTCGTTTTTTCTCTGCTTCACCACATTGTAACCAGGACCCTGTTCAGCTGCCACCAATCACATGCCATGACAGTGAGCACGGAGTGTGAAGTCACACACACACATGCAGACTCCCTCATTACAGCAAACTTGTGAGATGGAGGGAGAGCTGAGGAGGGACGAACGAGAGAGAACAAACGTAACACGGTGCTGTGCAGTTCTTAACCTGAATATTAAAACGTGCAGCACAAAACAATTTAGAGGTTACTAAGGGCGGCTGTCGGAAATTGTCTAATTCTCCTACGACTAGAGCGTTGTTGTGTTGTCATGTTGCCTTTTTTTTTTTACATCAAATTTGGATGCATTCCAGAAAATGTTCCTAAAAATGCGACTAGGTGTTTCATTTGCCCTTGGTCAGGGCTGTTTTTAGCCAACAGTCAAATTAAGCATGGTTGGTATGTATAAGGGTTCTTGTGTTTGTGTTTATTAGTATTAAGCAGCCCAGATGTTCTGTGCTTACAGTGGAGGTGAAGGCGGCCAGTTCAGAACAGCACCGTTGGATAAACTTTGACATGAAATTGAAAACAACAAAATGAAAAGTGATCCTTAGTTATCCTTAGTGTTACTTGTCAACATGATAAAACATGAAGCCAAACTGACCCCTGAACTTTAGGTTAAACCTTTTCTATTTGTGTGTGTGTGTGTGTGCACTTGTCTCTCTATACTTGTGTGGCTCAATCCCTGACGGAAGACCAACATTGTGTGGAGATTCTCAGTTGTGTGGACATTTTGCTGGTCCACACAAAAATAATCATGCAATAGGCTCCTTTGACCCTAAAAATTACCCTGTAAATTTTTTACAGGTGGACCCCAGTGAGATAGGAGTCACTGAAAAGTGTGTGAATGACTCTGCTCTAGATCACCCTCTAATGGAAGCTCTCTTGCACTGCAACGAAATAAGTGGGATTTTCTGATTGGCTTGTGTTGGGAATTTTCTGATTGGCTTGTGTGGGGAATTTTCTGATTGGGCAGTTCTGATCATGTGACACCATACTTAGGATGCCACTCAGAAAAGGATTCAAAGCCAAGTCCATTCTATATTAAGAAGAGAGGATGCTTTTTATCTAATGTTTTACTTGTTGAGATTAGATCTATATGGAGTTAACAGATTTTTTTGCAAATGGATTTCTTTAAAATAAATAAATAAATAATATTAATAATAGAAACAATGATTATTAATAATTAATAATAATCATAATTACACATTTTAAAGGCAGTGGTCTATTTCTAGTAGTATTTTAAAAGCTTGGCATGTAGTGTCAGTATTAAAAAATATTTAATTGACTTCCTGGTAATTATGACTTGAAACTTTTGGAAAAATATTTCCCACAACAAAAAGAAACAATTTCTGTTGAAAATCAACAACATTTTTGTAAAGACAATTATTGATTAAAAAAATGACTGTTATATTCAGAGGGTCCTTTGCAGATATGTAAGTTTTTTTTACATGTTTGTTTTATTTTAATTTATTTCTCACAAAATTATTTATCTTTGGGTTGGAGATAATCATTAAAACTTGATTAAAAAATGACAACATTTATAATTTAATTTATATCCCCACAAGACAATGTTGTAATGAGTTTTGGGAAAAAAATAGTTTGTGGTTGCAAAAAAATATATCCCAGATATTTGTCACCAACATCTGATATTTATAAAATGTGATGAAAATGGGCAAAACAAGGTCAACTACTACATTTATGAGGAATATTTTTCTATCCTTCAACTCTATTGCATTCTTCAGTCTATCTGGAGCCCCTCAGGCCGATTGCCCATCCCCAGAAAAAGGGAGATTTTGACCTTTTGGTGGAAAACAGAACTTTTTAAAGTTTTTTTTATCCCCCTTTCACAGTACTGCAGGCGCCCCAAGGTTTCCAGCTTATGCCTTAATAGAAGGCCTCAGAAGCCTGAATCGGCCATTCAGCGTTGGGTTCTGGCACTTAGCAACTGGTTACAGAGATACTGGTGGTCTCATTTTAACTGTCTGATCAGGCCCTTCGCAACAACACCAAGTATGCCCCAATCGGACTTTCATAGCCCAAGCAGCAAGATCAAACACACTACCATTTCTTGTATGTCATTGAAGTACAGCAGCACTGAACACTGACCATTTTGCGAGCTGTAGGGTGGAGTTAAAAGTTCATGCATGGGTCAGTTTTCTTGTCAGGTGTTCCCCTTTCAAAGGTGCCATGCATGAGTGCAACAAACTAACCTATGTGCAGAAGGAAGCAAATACAACTGTTTTACAAAATGGTGGATTTTTCCTCACAAATCCATTCAATGTTATTGCAGTGCCCTAAAGAAAACAACCTTTGGGACAAATCAAGGCTTATGGTGGAAGGTAGCAGTGGCCTTTCAGGATATTGGTGGTCTTTTTTCGATCGTCGTATTGGGTTCTTTCCAACACTGTTAAGCTTGGCTCAAAAGCATGCTCCAACGCTGAGAGGGCCCTCCAAACACACTCCCTTTTTGGACCTGTTCTCCTTAAAGTGTGTTTTCAGTTAACCTTTAAAACAGCTTTTTCCCAGCCCATGGAGCAGATAGAGAGCCCATATTCATAGAGCACCTTCCTCTTGCAACCTAAATCATGTGTGAAAGTTTTGGTAAGTCTATGTTAACTAGAATTTTCGCAGGTGTCTCTTTTTGCAGCAATAGATCTTCTGGTGGTCCTTTAACCCTATTTGGATCTGCAAGGGTCGACAGAATTGGTTGAGTTTGTCATAGAGGGCTGATTTTCAGAAATGTTGTTGTGGGTGAGAGACTAAGTGGATTCTGTGGCTTTGGTATCTCTGGGTCGTTTTAGCTGGGCATGACAGAGGCAAGAAAGGGCAAATAATTGAACCTTTGACACCTCATAATTCAAAGACACCATGTCTGAGCTAGGCTAAAATCGGTATGCAGCTTCCCCTGCAAAGCCCCTACAGACATGTAAAATACAAGCTCACAAGGAACTTCCTACAGCTACTTCTGGCTGGCAACATGCTAGCCATTAGCCGCTAATGGGGTTTTGTTCAACAACTCCTGGAGATGCCACTCCATGAGTTGGGTCGAAATCCTTTGCTGGGAATTGCCTCAAAAAGGAGGAAAACCCCAAAGGTCACGAAAGGTCAGCAATTAGATTGGCCTCCTTCAACCACGTAGACTTACAGAATCTGGCTGCAAAACTCAACATTTAACTAAAAAGTGATGTAGTGTCATTCCACACAGGTTGGTGTCACAGTGGAGCCTTGGTGGGTCATTGCTTGGGCGTCCGCCTGGTCTTAATGGGGTCAGAGGCCCAAAGGCAGTCTGAATCTGACATTGAAGGAACTCTTATTCAACCTCCTCTGCATGTCCCTGTGGTCTATCTGGAGCCCATCAGGCTGGTCGCCCATCCCCCCTTTCACAGTACTGCAGGTGCCCCAAGGTTTCCAGCTTATGCCTTAACAGAAGGCCTCAGAAGCCTGAATCGGCCATTTAGGGTTAGGTTTTGGCACTTAGCAACTGGTTAAGGAGATACTGGTGGTCTCATTTTAACTGTCTGATCAGGCCCTTCGCAACAACACCAAGTATATCCCAATCGGACTTTCATAGCCCAAGCAGCAAGATCAAACACACTACCATTTCTTGTACGTCAATGAAGTACAGCAGCACTGAACACTGAAAATTTTGCGAGCTGTAGGGTGGAGTTAAAAGTTCATGCATGGGTCAGTTTTCTTGTCAGGTGTTCCCCTTTCAAAGGTGCCATGCATGAGTGCAACAAACTAACCTATGTGCAGAAGGAAGGAAAAACAACTGTTTTACAAAATGGTGGATTTTTCCTCACAACTCCATTCAAAGTTATTGCAGTGCCCTAAAGAAAACAACCTTTGGGACAATTCAAGGCTTGTGGTGGAAGGTAGGAGTGGCCTTTCAGGATATTGGTGGTCTTTTTTCGATCGTCGTATTGGGTTCTTTCCAACACTGTTAAGTTTGGCTCAAAAGAATGCTCCAACTCTGAGACGGCCCTCCAAACACTCTCCCTTTTTGGACCTGTTCTCCTTAGAGTGTGTTTTCAGTTAACTTTTAAACAGCTCTCCGCCAGCCCATGGAGCAGATAGAGACCCCATATTCATAGAGTGCCTTCCTCTTGCAACCTAAATCATGTGTGACAGTTTTGGTAAGTCTATGTTAACTAGAATTTTTGCAGGTGTCTCTTTTGCAGCAATACATCTTCTGGTGCTCCTTTAACCCTACTTGGATCTGTAAGGGTCGACAGAATTGGCTGAGTTTGTCATAGAAGGTTGATTTTCAGAAATGTTGTTGTGGGTGAGAGGCTAAGTGGATTCTGTGGCTTTGGTATCTCTGGGTCGTTTTAGCTGGGCATGACAGAGGCAAGAAAGGGCAAATAATTGAACCTTTGACACCTCATAATTCAAAGACACCATGTCTGAGCTAGCCCAAAATCGGTATGCAGCTTCCCCTGCAAAGCCCCTACAGACATGTAAAATACCAGCTCACAAGGAACTTCCTACAGCTACTTCTGGCTGGCAACATGCTAGCCGTTAGCCGCTAATGGGGTTATGTTCAACAACTCCTGGAGATGCCACTCCATGAGTTGGGTCGAAATCCTTTGCTGGGAATTGCCTCAAAAAGGAGGAAAACCCCAAAGGTCACGAAAGGTCAGCAATTAGATTGGCCTCCTTCAGCCACGTAGACTTACAGAATCTGGCTGCAAAACTCAACATTTAAATAAAAAGTGGTGTAGTGTCGTTCCACACAGGTTGGTGTCACAGTGGAGCCTGGGTGGGTCATTGCTCTGGTGTCCGCCATGTCCTAATGGGGTCAGAGGCCCAAAGGCAGTCTCACTCTGACATTGAGGGAACCCTTATTCAACCTCCTCTGCATGTCGCTGTGGTCTATCTGGAGCCCATCAGGCTGGTCGCCCATCCCCCCTTTCACAGTACTGCAGGTGCCCCAAGGTTTCCAGCTTATGCCTTAATAGAAGGCCTCAGAAGCCTGAATCGGCCATTTAGGGTTAGGTTTTGGCACTAAGCAACTGGTTAAGGAGATACTGGTGGTTTCATTTTAACTGTCTGATCAGGCTCTTCGCAACAACACCAAGTATGTCCCAATCGGACTTTCATAGCCCAAGCAGCAAGGTTAAACACAGTACCATTTCTTGTATCTCAATGAAGCACAGCAGCTTTGAAGATGGGTGATTTTGCGGGCTGTAGGATGGATTTGAGTCTGGGTTGATTATCTTTGGAGCCTATTAGCTGTTCCTGAGGAGTAGTTCCCCTAATACACCTAATATGTATATGCATTGCTCACTTAAAGTACAATAATGTTGTGCAGCAATGTTAGGAATATATTATTACCTAGTAGATGCCTAAAACCAGATAAAACATTTATTTTAAGAACAGGCAGAAATAAAATACAAAGTTTAAAATGTCTTAGTTCTGAATGGACTTAATTATTTTTGAGTAGTGGGGGAAATCACATTGAAATGTAGCGGAGGCTGAGGTCCAAGAGATTAGCTAAAACAAACTCTCTTTGGTTTAAGATTATCAGATGTTTTTCTTTACAACCAATTTTTTGCATCTGTAGTTTATTTCAATTAAGTAATCTTACACATGTAATATGATGTGCATGCATTTATATCAATGTTTACACACAATATTATTTAACAAGTCACTCCTAAAAGTTACATACCCAAAGAAATAAACTATGTGTAGGTATTACATCTTTAAAATCAAGTTACTGTGACTTATAATGTCTTCCATTTCGATTTAGATTTTAGCAGACCACAGAAAAGTGTAAGGGAGGGGGAGGGGAGCCTTCAGTTGAACACCTGCACTGCTGACCTTTCAACAAGCCTAGTTGAATTCATGGGAAATGGGAATCTGTTAAACTAATAGAAAATGGATCTATGCAATGTCTTCAAATGATTCTGCATCATGTAAAAAAACATGTCTAAAATTCTAGTTCAACAAGAAAATATGTTAGTAAAACTAGTTGTTGTTTTTTTTTAAATAAATTTTCTTCCAACAAGCACATTTGCCAGTAGAACTAAACATTCGTACAGGTCTTAAACGCATCTCAAGAAATGTATCAAAAGTCACTTGCAGCAGGAGCACGCAGAAACAGGAGCCAGGTCAAGAAACAAGTCTTGTAATTGGAGATAACAGCATTTTCCGAAATCTTGGGAAACATCATAGAAGGTATGATTTTTTTAATTTACATATCAAACCTGTTGTTGCTTTCTGCTAATAAGACAGGGAGGGTTGCTTTGTAAAGCAGTTCATATGATGTGATTTTTACACCCACAGCCCCAAGTGTCTGTTGTTCTAATTACTACTCTGCAATAAAAACAATGCAGTAGAAAAGCTTAAAATACTGTAGTGGTGTGCTATGTTGAGTTTGTGTAGAGCTCCACTTGCTTTCTGAGTTAGGCTAATCAGATGCTAACTGTGCTGAGTGCACCGGGAGTTGAGGCTTCATTTACAGCTTTGGCAGCTTGAAGTGCTACAAACATGTATATACTATATTGGTTTTAAGGGTGTAAATGTATTTTTTAATACCTGCTGTGAATAACCTTAAGTGCTTTGCATGTTTTGTTAAACATAATCAACATTTACTCAACCATAGACTTTGTACATTTTGGCTTTTGAAAGCTGCTGCAAAAATGTGTTTTATTTATATTAAAAATATATGATATGATATAAATATGATATTTATATGAAAGAGTTTATTTCTGTTTTAATTTTTTTGCAATTGTTTTCTCTGCAGATAATGATCAGCAAAACAAAGGAAGGATGAGGGAAGGAAAGGGTATGTTTACTTTTTCTATATTGTTATTATTTTTTTAATTTATTTTCACAACAAAATATAAAAAACAGAATCCTGTTTCACTAAAAGAGAAGAAAATGTGATGGACAACTGCCAAAAAACCCTCAAGGGGCTTAATGAGTGGCAGTCTCCATAATAACAAATATATTTCAAGAAGAAAAAGAAAAAAACAACAACAACATTTCAATATATAAAACAGTTAAACATTTAATTTAGACTACAAATCTATATGGAAAATTCAGACAATTAAGTAGCAGCAACTTTCCTCTCCGTTTAAATTCTTCTTTAGAAAGATCTGTCAGTGATATGGGAAGACTGTTCCATATCATTGATCCTCTGTATAATAACTGTTTGAGTTGTACGAGAGTAAGGAGGCCAGATAAGACAACTACTACGAGTTGGATACTGGTGAAATTCATTATTAAAAGTAAAAATATTACAAAAGTGCTGAGGAAGTAACTTTTTTATAGACCTATAAACAAATAAAGCTATTTGAAGTTGATTCACTTGATAAACACTAAGAATACTTGCCTGAGCAAACAGTGGTTGTGAGGGGTGTCTACGATTTACACAAAATATTAGCCTTAAAGCTCGCTTCTGAAGTCGAAAAACAGATTCCAGTTTAGTTGGGTGGGTACTAGCCCAAGCAACATTACAGTAATTGATAAATGGCTATAACATTGAATAATATAACATAATTGCAACTTTTTTGTTAATCAGGTGACAGATTTTTCCTAGTATACCAACCACTTTGGCTAGTTTTGTACTTATGGCACTAATGTGGGGTTTCCAGGATAAAGAATCATCTAGAATAACACCAAGGAAACGAGCAGATCTAACATTAATAGAAATATTATCAATCAATTATCAAGGGGGAAAAAAAAGGGGGAAAAAGGGAAAAAAAGGGGAAAAAAAGGAAAAAAAAGAAAAAAAAAAGAAAGAAATATTATCAATTTGAATTTTCATTGGAGGTTTAAACGTATCAAACTTATAACCAAAAAATATATAACTTGTTTTTTTATGTTAAGTGACAATTTGTTGGACTTGAACCAATAGGATAACTTGTCAAGTTCTCCATTAACTACCTTTATTAAAATTTCAGGATTTTTATGGGAGTAATACACACTTGTATCGTCTGCAAATAAGATTTTAGAAAGTTTATCTGAAACATTAGGGAGGTCTTTAACATATATTAAAAATAACAAGTGACCAAAGATGGCCTCCTTATGGTAAACCGCAATGAAGAGTATATGAACTATAGAACATAGAACTTTACATTAGTGCTGCCAAACAAAATTTTATTCTTGCTTAACTCTTTTCTCTGTGCTGTTTGTCACAGCTTGCAACATTTTGCATTTTTGACATACTCTCACCTACCTCTTATGATACCTCTGAACACAGCCATTATTGTCTAAAATGCTGGCAACCATCTCTGAGCACACCCTTAAGTGAAAATGTCCAAACTGTTCCCAAAGTGTCAATATTTAGTGTGACTATTATTTTTCTACCAATGCCTTTGCATGGATTTCATTAGAGCTTCACATGTTTTCACTGGAATCCTTTTTCACTCTTCTGTGATGACATCCCGTTACCCTCAGTCTCTTCTAGCAAGGCAGTGGTCATCTTGTGAGTGTGTAAAGCGTAGTTATGTTTGAATACTGCTCTGCAGTTCAGTTTCCACAGTGAGGAAATCATCCTCTGCTTCAGAAATGTCACAGTGCATGTTCCCTCAAATAACTTTGGTTCTCTACAGCCAGCAGCACCCATACAGCCCAAAACATGACACTACCACAACTGTGCTTAACTGTAGGCAACATACACTTTCTTTCCAGGGCTGTAAAGTACCATCCAATGAGTTCTTTGTGACTCAATTTGGTCATTGGTGTTTCCAGATACTTATTTGGGTGGTAGATGCTCAGTAAACAAGCTCTGTGCCCCAGGTACAAAACAACCCCCCCTCCCCCCCAAAAGCAGCAGGGGCTCTTGAGAGTGTTCAGTGTAATTGTAGGTTTTACTCTGGTGTCCTCAGTAAAACCTAACGTGAACTGTGATTTGGGATTTTTTTTTCTTTTTTTCAAAGTAGTAGTTTTTGTGATCACCAAATTTATCTACCTGAAATGAAACATGATGCACTTTTCAGATATTGATCATTGCTTTAATCTCTGGACACTGTTGCAACAGGTCTTTACAAGTGGGACGTGTGAAATGAGAGAGGAGCATTAGTTAGAACTTTTATATTATGGACATATACAAGTTCTAACTAATGCTCCTCTCTCATTTCACACAATTTCAAAGTTTTGTAAATTCCTACAGAACACTTTTGATACACAGGTTTATTTCTTTAATGTCTTTTAAACATAGGGGTGTTAAGGTGACAGGCATGTTCTTTTGTTCTAGAACTTGATGCAGTGACCCTAAGATCTCCAAGTGAGAACCAAGGAGAACCATCAAAGCAGTCTAAGCAGGCAGGAAAAACTGGTAAGCTTTTTTATTTAAACTATTGGATTCTTTGTTTTGATAATCCTTAATGCATTTTTTTCATTTGATTTTCCTTTTTGTAATATTAAAGTATGAAACTGAAATGAGTTTTTTTAATAAGTCCAGTCATATGAGAACTGAATTGGAGTCATCAGCCTTTAGCTGGTGTTCTAATTTTTTTTTTGTGATATCAGTGAGACTTCAGAGATATGTTCCTTCTGATATACTGACAGTCCAGTGGCAAAATATCAAATGCTTTTTTTCCAAGTAGCGGCGGAGGAAATTGTCCCAAAACGGGGTTTTACTAGTTCACCAGTCTGACAGAAATAATCCACAGTGATTTGTAAAACTTGCAAGGAACCGGTAAAAACAAAGTCTGGTAACGCAATCAACTTGTTTCATTACGTAAGCTGCTCACACCAGCAGCAGCGCAAGCTGTTTTAGCCCCGCGCCGCTCCGCGTCATCTTCGGAGAAATCTTACGGAGCTTCTTCCAAAACAAAGCAGGTATAGCAGCTAAACTGAGCTCCCTTCTTTGTGATAAAATGGTATTGGTGTATTTATTTTGGTCATTTTACTGGTCACTTTAGTTTATTCTTTGTCAGTATTTAATAATATAACTCAGGTCTCCTAAGTTATTTTTCTTTAAAAATATGTTATGGTTAAAGTTGGTTAAATAAAGATTTAATTGAAATTCTGTGTCTGTGTTCTTTATTAAAATGAAATAATTTAGCAATATCATAAAATATCCAGGCAGAGCTGCACATAAAATATGATTTTAAATATTTTCAATAATTATCGATATCGATCAATATGCATTTTTTATCGATAAACTTTTTTTCTATATCATTCAGCCCTAGTACTACAGTTACTATTGAATTAGCTTGTAAAGCGCAGTGCCTCACCGCACAGAGACATCACAGGATATGATGTCAGGTGGACATTTTTCCCCAAATATGGGCAATAATGGCCGCCCACCCCCCCTACACAGTGATCAAGATGACAATTTATGCTTTTATTTTCTTATTGATTAACGCTAAATTCATTAAATCCCCACGGGCGTATTAGTTTAAGGTATAGTTAATGATCCACTGATTTTCCCTTGTTGACTGGGCTGGTCCTTTAAAAAAACTTATAATAGAAATTTCATGAATTTGATATATCACAAGCAGTTGGACAGAAAAATATAATGATGCTCAAGGGCCCAGTTTTTGTCTCTCTATGCACTAAAAATTTTGTTATGAGCTTAAAGACAGCAGAGTGAGAAGAATTGGGCATTTTGCCCCCAGAAGCCCAAGTTTAGAACAACCTATTACCCATTTCCCATTAATGGTTTTAATGTATTACAAACATGCAAACAAATAAGAGATCAGGTAGAATGCAATCACGTTTTCACACCAATGTATGGTGAAATGGTCATTTTGGCTGTAAATTAATCTATTGCTACCTTAATGTTTAAACTGATAAAATCATTGTGTCGAGATTGATGTTTGGTATAATGGTTAAGAATTTAGATGACAATCCTTTGTTAATACATTGATGTAATGTAAATATTACCTACAATGCAAAAAATGCTAAAACGGTTTGAAGTATATTCTTTATTTGTGTTGCAGGCAAAGATCAGGATGTGAATAGACCAGCTATTGAACCTACATCTCATCGACAGCTTTGGAGTAAGGCCGAAAAGGCAGCAGTATGGCAACACATTTGCCAATATGTAACCTTAGAGAGTTCCTGGTAAAGAACCGTGTCTTGAGGCACTTAAAGTTGAGCCTGCACTGAGAAGCCAAACTTGGAAAGACATAAAAAACAAGTTTACAATACTATTACTGTTCAAAAGCTGAAAAAACATTCTACATTAGATATGGTCAATCTTACATTGTTTGGTTAAAACTACAAAAGAAGTTGTAAGCAGTGCATATTTGGCAATGGTCCTTTGCCTAGTGTTTGGACAGCAGCAAAAATATGTAATTTTGTTCCATAAACAAATAAAATAGTTTGCATTCGGTGTCCACATTGTGTTCTTTAGTATTTAAAATGTTTATCTTAGTTCACAAAGCCTGTATAATGTAGTTAAATTGGCACAACTATATCTATAAAGGACAGTATATGTGAGAAGATATGATGCCGGGGGTTAAGGAAAAAAAAATTTAATTATTAGAAGCTTAGAATGGCTTTTTTGATTAAATAAAGCTTGGCTGTTCGTGAGAAAAAACACACCCAAATCTACCTGGCAACAACAACTGGTCCACACAAGTCCACAAGAAAAAGATTTATTTTATTTTGAGCTTTTTGTTATCTAAGGTCACATTCTGAATCTACATTTTTTTCTAGTAATGGCAATGTGTTTTGCACTGTTCTATATGCAGTGGAAGTAGTGGTCCACACAATGAACTATGAGGACGGAGTCCACACAATGTATTAAAGACATGTATGTGTGTGTGTGTGTGTGTGTGTGTGTTTTATAAGTACATACATACATTTCTTCTTTCCCTCTTCTTTTTCTACTCGGTCTAGTGCGACTTCTTTCCTGTCTCATCCTCTCTGTCCGCTGTAGCTCTGGATTTTTTCTTAAATCTTGTCTTCCTTCTCTTTGTGCTCCCTGTGGTGTCAACTGTAGCTTAGTGTCTTTTCTAATATCCTAATCTATCTCATTTGATTCAACCCTTTCCTTTTGTCCATCTAGAAGCAGGAAATTACCTATCAGTTGTTTTTAACTTTTAACTGCATTTAACTATGGTGCATCCTAACACACATACCAAAAATACTAGAAAAACTAGTATTTTTGTTCTTACCTGTTGAACTTTTTCTGACCCAGCTGGTTAACAGCCCACTCCGTTTGGTTGCTTCAAGCAGCTCCTTATTTTTCATTTTTCGACATTGTTCGTTATGAGGCATCTTTCCCTTAAAAACATACATGATAATCTAAAAAAAATAAAAAAATGTTTTCACATTATATTTAAATAAAAATGCTTGGTTTGATGAAAATGAGGCAAAGTGTTCATCTGCAGGCAAGTGTTTTTGTTTTGGACTCTGGGTCCTGTTTTAATTAAGTTTCTTGAAATGCCTCATTATAAATGTCTTAAAAGAAGGAAAAGGGAAAGCATATATGAAATTATCTTATTGAACAAAAACCTACATTATCAGTTGAGGGGAGAATTTATACATAGAAATATGATATAATCTACATATTGACTTGTCAGTGACGCCTTATTGACTAAATTCTACCCTTTGAAGCAGTTGTTTATCGATAAATAACTGCATCTCCATTATCCCTCAAAATCCTTAAGTATAAAGTGCAGCACTACTGTATCTCATCATCACACATCTCTTAAAACTAGTTATTCTAACAAGATTTTACTAATAAGATAGACTGCCTACAAAAGCCCATCTAAGGACAAGTGCTCTAAACTATATACTCACCATGATACAGGCATTAGACCGCTGTCTGTTATTGTGTGTTTGTACCTATCAAATAAATCTAACAAAAAATAGTATTGGTGAGTGTCAGCTGTCGTTAAGGGCACTAAAAGCAAGATGCTTTTTTCAGAGACCTACAAAGTCTTTAACAGGATTTAACAGAAGCAAACTACTGTCTGAATGATTGTGGCTGGATAAAAATAACTTCCCCTCACCTGTCTTCTCCTCCTTTCTCAGGACTACGTCACAAGAGCGCAGGGCTCTTTTCTCCTCCTGCGTGTGTGTAGCGTGTCACTTACACAATCCGCACCATCAACTCCTTGGCCCGTGCACAAACACAATAACTTCCGGGTTGCTGTTAAATGCGCTTTGTTAGTTTAAAAAAGACCAGTAAAAAAGTATTTACGTCCTCTCCTACAACATGCTATGGTTCACTTTATAACAACTGTCATTATTTTGTACCAAAAATATATTGTATTAAAAAATAACTTGAGTGAGCTGTAATACATTTGTGCTGTCAATGTGCCCTTGTTGTTATGGCAATAACTGAAGGTGACGGAAGACTGCAAACGGATCCATTCTTTGATCAACACTGTTGGAGAGCACTGTCAAGTGTAGAGTTAAAAAAATATTAAAATGAATCTGGAAAACAGAGCCCACATACCGACACAGAGCTCCGTAGCCTGCTTTCCCGTCTCATTGCTGAGAAAGCAATTACCAGGCGTGTCACAGAGGTAAAAGGTCAAAGGTAAAGAGGTGACTGGGGGGCATTGCATACCATTTCTTTTAGGGAAAAAAAACAACATTATTAATACTTTAACAATATTAATAATGCTTTCATTTTATAACAGAGGAAGGAAAAAGAAAAAAATATTTGATTATTTGTTTATTTTTCACTAAGGGTACCTGTGGGCATGGAGGAAAAAGGGGCAAGTGCTCCAGCCACCCCACCCCCTGCACGTGCCTGCTGACAAACAACCCTCGTCAAAATGTATATTGTAGTTCGTTGAATATGACTGTATTATATATTCTCGCCGAGAAGTTTTAAAAGCAAAGCATTACAATTTTCAGTTCCATGTTAAAGAACTTCCAAAGAATTGGGGTCTCTAGCTTTTCCCTAACAAAGCATAAAAAATGTACCAATCGCTGTCACAAAGAAATTTGCCAAACATGCATCCTCCTTCCAGCAGTATAACGAGCTCCGTCAGGAGAATCTGGAGAACATCTCATTTGGGTGTGGCATTCTTTTTCATCTCCAACCAAAGCTAAATGAAGAGCCATCTAAACACTGCACTGCCAGCACTGTTACCTACAACAAGCCGCCTTATTACTGGCAAAAAATAGGCAGAAAATGTTGAGGCACCAACCAGGGTGTTTAAATATTAATGAGCTCTTCCTAACATGGGAATAATAGAGGCCTTTCCTATTCCCTCTCTGTCCTTTATTGTGCTCACTCATATAATTAAAAGAGGATGTTTTAAGGAAATAAACTTTAGTCAATAGCCACTGGCTAAGTTACCACCCCAAAGTGGGTGGATTTGGATTTAGATGTAGTCTTGGGGACCTGGTTGGAAACTGTATTTTTAACCAAGACTCAACTTGTTTGAGTTTTGGTTAAAAACACACTCATTTCATGCTTGCTAATATACCAACACAAAGTAATGCATGGTAGTCAAGTGGAAAACAAAGAATACAATTGTTTACAAATTTATAATAGCAGCCCTAAATAAATTTGGTTGAAACCATTTTCCAAGAAGAACACAGTACAGTGCAATAAAATTAATCAACAACACTGAGGGACTTAAATGCTGGCAGTATACTGAAAATGTGTTGAAGATGTTATGGTCAGCTCAAAGATTATGCTGTGCTATATACCAACAAGAAAAACAGCATGGTATAAGATTGCCTTTCTTCACATGGAGCTTTGTTTTTGTTTTTTTGTTTTTTGTTTTTTGTTTTTTACAAAGACAGATGGAATTATGCACAGTTTCAAATACAATTTGGAACACATGGGAATCTACAAAAGAAAGAAGATTTAAAATTTAAAATTTGGAATGGCCTAGACAGGTTACAGACCTAATCCAACAAAAATATATGTGAAGTGAGCTGAACAGATCTGTGGACAATAAATTATCTTTCAAACTGAAAAATTATAAAGAGGTTTTAGCAGGTAGTGTAGACTAGTAAATATTGTCAAGACAATAAGGGGAAAACTGATAGACTGGTGCAAAATAAGGATATATTTCCAGTTGATTTAGATGACCAAGAAATGTCTCAACAGAGGTGGGAAAATATTTCAAATTATTTATTGGGAGCTCATTTTTTTACATCACCAAAATCCGACTTTTAAGAGAAGGATTAACACTCCTAAATGCAACGTAGCAGGTTTATGTTTTATCTGTTGGGTTTATTAAATGCCTGCCAATGCAATGGCAAATAAAAAGGGATCATGGAATGCTTCACTTTTTAGTAACCACACTAAAGATGAGCTGCATTGAAAGAGTCATGAAGCTACATGAGGAGCTGTTGTTTCTGCACTGAAACATGGCCTAAGGCAGAATTTAAATTCAACCTCCACAGTCCACGGTCATTAATGAGTGTGAGGTATCAGATAAGCTCATCTCTTCCATAACCATAACAGGAGTAAACAGGACCTCCTGTGGCAAGAATGATCCACGACTCCCCACTATAGCTTCAATTTCTACTCGTTTTATCCTTTCAGAGGACAATTCCTTCAAAGACACCACAACATTAATGAGCTAGAGCTGCAGTTTGAACATGAGACAGACACAGAGGTTTTCACCCCTCATTTCCAGAATATAACAGTGACAAGTTAGAGAACACCACCAGACTCCAATCCTTGTTTTAATTGCTTTTCATCAGTGCTAACAAAGGAGTCACTTAGACCACATACAATAGCATTCTCAGCTGGCCTGCCCCAGTTATTCCAGTATGAAACTTTTAATTCAAAGTGCTGTGTAGATTAATTTTCTGATATGTTACACATTGTTCTGCATACTAATTGACACAGTTTTTATTGTGTAAAGCAACACTTTTCATGGAGACGTAATTAAAAGGGCTGGAGAGGCTTTCATGGGGCACATTAGAGCAGAAAGAAGTCAGTTCTGGTTTCGGTTTTAGCTGTGAAGTGACCCTCACTGCACCATGCACAATTTTTTTTTGCTGCTATTTCATGGCTTCTAATTGCCCAACAAAATATTTAACCAAAACAGAAGATCGAACAGAGGTTAAATCCTCAAGTCATCTGGATTTGATCAGATTGGTTTGACGTTTTTAAAAATTAAAATAACCAACGACCACAAGTATTTTCTGTTTTTAAGAAAAAATGGTTATGAAAAAGAACTATGAGATTTGTTTTGACGGCAGTCATTAGAAATTACATTGAGAACCTGATGCTTTGTTCCCAACTGTCTGAGCTACATCCAGTACTTGTTAAGCAGAGTGACACTGCCACCTGTTGGCAGGGATAAATACGAAAACAAAAGGGTGAGGACAGCTCATTGAAATTAAATCTATTCTCAAATGAAAAACTATCACCTATTAGCATGTCTTACTGCATGTGCAGTTTTCAAAACTTAATACTCTCTGTCCACTTGACAACAGCAAGTAGACAGGCATAAAATGTGAACCAGGAATTTCTCTAAACATGTGTAGCGTTAACATAAAATCTCTTAGAACTGCAAGGGTTTCTGTTCTGTCCGATAGAGAGGGGTTTGATGCTGCCGGTCATGGAAATACGTTTTCTGTGAGAGTATAGCTCGAGAAGGTTTAAGCTGTGAATACAGGAAACGTCGCTGAGAAGGAGATCCAGGGGAGAACTCAGTTGGTAACCTGTGGAAATTTTAGAGAGAGAACGAGTCGAGGTGACAATAAATATCACAGAGGGCTAGATGTACCATATAGGTTTACATTCAGCTGTCGAATGACTGGCAGTCAACTCCTCTTAAGCTCCAGCCAGTGAGAGTGTTGGACCACACCGTTCGTCCCTGTCCTCAAGGAAAAGCAAAACAAAAACACACACCACCATGATCCCTGACATCCTCACATCCCAACACTCACCATGCGAGGCCCAGAAAAATCAAAGGAATGAGTGAACTAACAGTCCTAAATAACAGAATGATAAACGGCGACCCTTAGGACTGTAGCCCTCCCAACTGACTAGTACTGCCAGCCATGGCTTCACTGATGAGACTCTACGATCCGTCAATGTCCCAGGTAGGTGGAGGGGGCTCAGAAAGACAGCACAAGTTGTTGGAATGGGCCGATCTGATCTGAGAAACATGGAAAGTGGGATGGGTATGGAAACTGTCAGAGAGGCTGACCCAAATGGTGGTTGGACTGACGATAGACTCCAGTTCATAGGGATCTCCAAGTACTTCTACCTGGGGTAGAAGTACTTGGAGATAGATTTTGGAGAAACATTTCTGGAGGAGAGCCAAGCTTTATGTCCTGGTGTATACTGGGGTGCAGTGATTCCTTTATGGTAAGTGATTCTGCAATTTTGTTCAGCAGTGTGATGGAGAGCAGAGGTGGATGGACTAGATGTGTTTTCAAAGTCAGATGTGATTATGCAATGAAGGGACAGAGATGTCTTTTTGATAACACTTTTTTCCCGAAGTGGGTATTTTTTTTCAGGGGAATGAGGGGCTAAGCATTGGAGAAATGGTCAATGATATTTTTTAAAAAAACTATCAATGAAATCACAATGATGTCTCTAGCCTTTAGAGACAGGGAGTCTGGTGACAAAATTGAGAGGATTATGAGTCCATGTTATTTGGGATATGAATAGATGTTAAAGAAGACCAGCAGGAGGGCACAAACAGGATAGTTGTTGATATAGTCTTTAATATCTTTTTGAAAGGATACCCACCCATACCTACAGCTGATGAGGAAGATGTTGCGACTGGTTCCAGGACAACAGGAAAATTTTGCATTGTGAATCCAGGGACAAGGATGGAACATCAGTGAGGTTAGGTAGACTGGTATCAGGATCTGGTCCTTTACAAAGAGCTTTTGGCAGATTGTATATCGATAAGAAAAAAAAATGTGATCAGTACAAATCAGCAGTATTAAGCTAATTTGGCTTGGTGGTTGTTTGCTACAAATTTCCTGCTGTTTTTCAACTCACTTCTAGCACTTCTGTGGGCCAGTCTGTCTCCTGATCTGAACGATTATTCCCAGGCCTTCAGCAAGGACCACACTGTGCTGTCTACCCAAGGTTTCTAGTTAGGAAATATTGTGACTAATCTTTGTGGGTAGGACAGCATCAGTGCAGAAGTAAATATAGGACAGTACAGATTATGTGTAATCCTCCAGATAAGCATCCTCTTTTAACAGGCCTCTTCAGTCAATGGTTTGTACACAGGGATCAAGTCCATTGAGATGTGATCTGATGTTTCAAAGTAAGGAACTGCTGCAGCCTTATATGCTCCTGGGATGTTGCAGTAGACCTGAACTAACAGGTCACCAAGCTACCTGCTAGCAGTCTTTTGAAAGTGATGCTAATATGTTTGGGGTGTGTTTATAAGGTTATGACAAACTTAATTTCAATTAAGGTTTTAAACACTGACAAGACATTAAGGTGCCTGTTTTCCAATCAACTCTGAAATTTGAGTAAATAGTTTGTTTAAACAAGCTCCCTGGAGATATCTTAGCTGCTAATGCTAACAGCTTGCTACCAGCTGAGTTAAAAGTTTTTGCTCTGCGAACAAAAACAAACATTTAGCATTGTTCGATAATGCTACTAGCATTCATATAACATTAATAGTAATATTAATGCTGATTAATGGTATTTTGTGAAACTTAAACACTATCAAGCTAATTTCATTATTGTTTGCTACAGTAAACCAGATGTGCTTTCAATAAGTTCCTACTTGTCGATTGTGCATCTCTAAATAAATTGCCTTTCGTATTTTAAGAGTTCTCAATTCAAATCTATCATGTCCTAAGAAATAATTACATAAAATTAACAATCAAATGTCCAAAAGGTCCTTGATTTTAATTTGGCAAACCATTCTATAAATATTATTTTCACAAAATAATGTTTTATCTAAGTTGCATTGTGAATGTTGATCTAAATTAATTAAAGCTAATTTGAGCTCATCCAAATTTCACAATATCCCCACAACAATACATCAAAGTAGTTTCAGAAGAAATTGAAGGTAAAAGTAAGTTCAAAAACTAAAAAGGAAAAACCTCCAACAAAATCATACTCCTCTCCATATATATATATATATATATATATATATATATATATATATATATATATATATATATATATATATATATACTTTAGTGTCAACAGACAAAAATTCAACAAGATATTACAACTATTCAGCAAAATATGGAAACTGTTGAATCCCTGCACCCTCATGAATTATCTCCATCCATCCATCCATCCATCCATCCATCCATCCATCCATCCATCCATCCATCCATCGTCTACCGCTTATCCGGGGTCGGGTCGCGGGGGTAGCAGCTTCAGTAGGGAGGCCCAAACGTCCCTCTCCCCAGTCGCTTGGGCTAGCTCCTCCAGGGGAGTCCCAAGGTGTTTCCAGTCCAGCCGAGAAACATTGTTCGCCCAGCGTGTCCTGGGTCTTCCCCTGGGTCTCCTCGCGGTGGGATGTGCCCGGCACACCTCATCAGGGAGGTGTCCAGGAGGCATCCTAACCAGATGCCCGAATCACTTCAACTGGCTCCTCTCAACGTGGAGGAGCAGCGGCTCTACTTTGAGTCCCCCCGGATAAATGAGCTCCTCACCTTATCTCTAAGGAAGATAAGGTGGCTCAGCTCGCTCTTCACCACAGCGCCCGCTTCACAGCACCAATCCGTCTGTCGATCTCCCGCTCGATCTTCCCCTCATTTGTGAACAAGACCCCAAGATACTTAAACTCCTCCACTAGGGGCAGCACATCCTCCCCAACCCGGAGAAGGCACTCTACCCTTTTGTGGCTCAACACCATGGTCTCGGATTCGGAGGCACTGATTCTTGTCCCGGCTGCTTCACACTCAGCTGCGAACCGCTCTGGTGAGAGCTGTTGATCACTCCCTGATGAAGCCAATAGGACCACGTCATCCGCAAATAGAAGAGACACAATCCTAAGACGACCAAAACGGATCCCCTCAACACCTTGGCTGCACATAGAAATTCTGTCCATAAAAGTTATGAACAGAATCGGTGACAAAGGGCATCCTTGGTGGAGTCCAACTCTCACCGGAAAAGAGTCCAACTTAGTGCAGACAATGCGGACCGGACTCTGACACTGGTCATACAGAGACCTAACAGCTCTTATTAAAGGGCCCGGTACTACTCGTAGTACCCCCCACAGGACCCCTTGAGTGACACCTTCCCCAGATCCACAAAGCACACGTAGACTGGTTGGGGTCCATGCACCCTCCAGGATCCTGCTGAGGGTGTAGAGCTGATCCAGTGTTCCACGGCCAGGACGAAAACCACACTGCTCTTCCTGAATCAGAGATTCGACTATCTGATGGACCCTCCTTTCCAGAACCCTGGAATAGACCTTACCAGGGAGGCTTAAGAGTGTAATTCCTCTGTAGTTGGAACACACCCTCTGGTCCCTTTTTAAATTGGGGGACCACCACCCCAGTCTGCCAATCCAGGAGAACTGCCTCCAATGTCCATGCAATGCTGCAGAGTCGCGCTAACCAACACAGCCCCACAACATCCAGAGCCTTAAGGTACTCAGGGCGAATCTCATGGGTTCATGGGTTGCTGCCGCGACATGCACCGACAACCTTGCGGCCACAGCCCCGACTAGCTGCCTCAACAATAGAGGCGCGGAACATGACTCAACCACTCAGACTCAATGTCCCCCTCCTCCCTCAGGACGTGTTCAAAGCTCTCCCGGAGGTGGGAGTTAAAGCTCCTTCTCACGGGGAACTCTGCCAGACGTTCCCAGCAAACCCTCACAATACGTTTAGCCCTGCCAGGTCTGACCGGCTTCCTGCCCCACCATTGGAGCTGGCTCCAATGGTGGGGGAGGAAGCCAAAAGTTTGTAGTGGTCGGTGGAGAGCTCCGCTCCTCTCTTCACTCGAGTGTCCAAGACATGCGGCCGCAGGTCAGATGAAACAACAACAAAGTCGATCATTGAACTACGGCCTAGGGTGTCCTAGTGCCAAGAGCACATATGGACAACCCTTATGCTTGAACATGGTGTTTGTTATGGACAATCCATGATGAGCACAGAAGTCCAACAACAGAACACCACTCGAGTCCAGATCAGGTGGACCGTTCCTCCCAACCACGCCCCTCCAGGTCCCACTGTCATTGCCCACGTGAGCGTTGAAGTCCCCCAGCAAAACAAGGGAGTCCCCAGGAGGGACACTCTCCAGTACCCCCTTTCAAGGACTCCAAAAAGGGTGGGTAATCCGACCTGCTGTTTGGTGCATAAGCACAAACAACAGTTAGAACCCGTCCCCCCACACTTATGCGGAGGGAGGCCACCCTCTTGTTCACTGGGGCGAACCACAAATTACAGGCACGAGATGAGGGGCAATAAGTATGCCCATTCCAGCGTGGTGCCTCTCACCAGGGGCAACTCCAGATGGAAGAATGTCCAACCTCGCTCAAGGAGACTGGTTCCATAACCAGAGCCATGCGTCAAGGTGAGTCTGACTATCTCTAGTCGGAACCACTCAACCTCATGCACTAGCTCAGGCTCCTTCCCCACCAGAGAGGTGACATTCATCATCTCAAGAGCCAGCTTCTGCAGCCGAGGATCGGAACACCAAGGTCCCCGCCCTTGACTGCCACCCAATTTGGCAACCCACCCGACCCCTTTGGCCCTTCCTATAGGTGGTGAGCCTATTGGAAGGGGGACCCATGTCTCCTCTTCGGGCTGAGCCCAGCCGGGCTCCATGACCAAAAGCCCGGCCACCAAGCGCTCGCCAATGTGCCTCACCTCCAGGCCTGGCTCCAGAGTGGGGCCCCGGCGAGGGAACACAACATCCATTTATGTTGCCCATCATAAGGGGCCTTTGGGTTGCTCTTTGTCTGGTCCCTCACCTGGGACCTGTCTGCCTTGGGTGACCCTACTAGGGGCATAAAGCACCTGACAGCATAGCTCCTAGGGCAGGGGTGGCCAACTCCGGTCCTCGAGAGCCGGTGTCCTGAAACTTTTAGAGGTTTCTCTGGCCCCACACACCTGAATCAAATAGCACAATTAGCTCCTCAGTATGCAGTCAGGTTCTTCAGAGTCCTGCTAATTAACTGATTATTTGACTCAGGCGTGTCAGACCAGGGACACATCTAAAGGTTGCAGGACACCGGCTCTCGAGGACTAAAGTTGGCCACCCCGTCCTAGGGTCATTGGGACACTCAAACCCCTCCATCACAGTAAGGTGGCAGCCCAGGGAGGGGGAACCCAATTATCTCCACCTGGTAATATTAGCTGCGCTGATATAGATTCTTGTTTCTCCTGTTTTTTTTTCCTTTTCTTTTGTTGGTTACTTGGTTGAGCAAGTGGTGTGATAAATGACTTACTGACTTTTATACTCTCCTCATCGGATGAGTCCAACATCACTCTCTCAATGTCTGAAACATGGAGAAAAGAGAGCAACTGCTGGTAGCCTCACCCCTTGAAAACTGTAATAGTAATTTGGATCTTTTGACATCCACTTTTATTTAACATTTCTACAGTAGTATTTAAAGGTGCATTGCGCAAGTTCCAGGACTTTTGCGGATTTCTGCCCCCTCTGGTGACAAGTTAAAATGACACCAGTGTTGTGTACGCGCATTGGAGAAGAGGGGGAAAAAAACTGTAGGACTGTTAGGACGTCACAGTTTCTTTGTTTTTTAGAGGCATAACGTCTTCTGAGGTAAGAAAGTTAGAAATATTATTTTTGTTATATAATACTGTGTAGAAATAGTATTTTATTTTGAAAGGAAATGTTTCATAGTTGTAGAGCAATGATGTTACAGCGGGTGACGAAGGATGTAAATGTGGCCGACAAATGTGTTGCAGCAGATTGAACAGAATTTTTTTAACCAGAAACCACATGGTGGAAAGGAGTGAATAGCTGTGAATAAAGTTGGATATTTCTGTGACATAAAATTAACTTCAAAAAAGGTTTTAAGTGAGAAGTTAGCTATGTTAAGCCAAAATATCTGCTCGGTGTGTTGATTATCCGATCAGCATGCACGTAAACGCTTGTCAGGATCAAGTTAATCTGAATGTAGCAAACTGATCCGAGTGCGCATGTGCGTCTGATGAAAACATGATGTATTTATGAGTTGTTCAGTGGTGGAAATACATTGGGAATCAAAACTGTCAGGGTGCTTGATACAACCTTTTTATTCAAAACATTTAAAAGAGCTCAAAATTATTATTTATTCAGTTATATTTTAACCATAATTAGAACCTGGTGCAAGTACAGGCAGGGTGCTCGGAAAACAAAAAAGCTCATACAATACTGCTTTGTTTAAAATTTAGTGAAATATCACTTATTTAATAAATTAAATGTATTATTTATTAATTTATTAAATTAAATGTGATTAACTGTAAAATAACATAGCGCTAAAATATGCTACACAGATGATGCACTGACCTGACTCTTACAAGGACCAGCTGTAAGAACAAACTCTTTTTGTAACATGTTAGTTTGCAAAGGGTAAAAATATACCAAAAAGTCATTTTTTTACAAGTGTTCTATATATGTGTGATCCTGTTTAATTAAATAACATTCAGTGATTGAATTTTCTTTTTTTGCTTCAATTAAAGAACTTTGATTTAGAAATGTAATTTCAAAAACTAAATGTTCCATTAAATATTTAATCACCTTCTTATGAAAGGAAACATTATTCCTCATAATGGACTCTGAAATGGAATGTGTTGGCCAATTAACAATTTTCTTATTTGATTTAGGTAGATTTTATTATCATTATTCACAGTATTAATCACAGAGGGAGCTCTGTGAAGGCTACACTCATGATGACAACGGATGGCAGAAGAGGGGAGAGCCCTGGACTAATTAAGCAGCTTTCAATTAGAACACAAATCGTGCACTAACACACATGTAGGTCAGGGATCGCAGCCTTTGTTCAACACAAAAGTTTATCTGGGAAAGGTTGTATCTTTCAAACTTAAGAGTGAGATTAGATAAAATATAAAATGCTCTAAGGAGCGCTGTAAAAAATGAAGCCTAGTTTTGTTTGTGGTGAACAGTCTTTGATGTTTAGAGTGGAGTATAAGCACGATCAGGTGAATCTCTGCTCCTCTGGCTGCTTCTCCACATGTGACAGATGTCAATCAATCCAACAGAGGAGGTCAGCATGTTCAACCCTCCCAGCACTCTGAGAAATGAATATTCAGCACTCATAGAACTTTGCTGTTTTTTTTTTTGCTGTTCTTGTTTTTTTTTTTGGTTTTTTTTTTCCTCAGCATATTTATAAAAGCAATATTTGTAGTCAGGGGATTCTTTTAAAGCACAAAACCCAGATATTCAGGGATGCTTTTCAAGATGCTTTCCATCTTTCCCAGGGTGCCGTGCTGTTTGTCAGCAGAACTGATCGTTATTACACTTAAAATTCTGCAAATAGAACTGATGCACATGAGGAGGGAGCAGATCTTAAAGGAGACAACTGTTCCCTAGTGGTCGGTTAGCATTAGCTTTCCATAGCTAGAATCTACACCCTGTTGCCATCATGAATGTCGCTACTGGCCGCTGTTACAATGGCTACCTTGGTTATCAGTGAGCTCAGGCATTTAGCAACTTGATTTGAAAACAAGTACGTAATTCCAGACTTTATTATCTCTCATGTGGACCCTCTGACTGAATGTATGTTTCAGTAAACAGCTCACATGGACACAGATGTCATGCCAACTAGTTCTCCTGACAGGAGCTACAGCTCCTGTACTGGGAGCTCGCTTAGGGCTGGAGAAGTGGATCCATTTGGCTCCGTCTCATTTACTCGTGGAAACAGGGATATTGAACTATTGTCAAAAAGCAAAGAATAAATACATTTAAAAAGACCTAACTCTTGTTACCTCATTGCTCAGTTAGTGAGTTACAAGAGAAAATTAAAACCGCAAGCGGTGATGAGCGGCCCTCGCAGCAAAGCGCCGCTCCGGCCTTGGCCACCGCTGGGATTTGCGCTCCGCCGGCCGCCCGCCACCGCAGATGCTGTCACGCATTTTGCCCGCCCGTCCACTGGGCGATTTACACGAACGTGTTCGGCAGCGCTCCCCCACGACTCACAAAAAATCTGGTGCAGATTCACCACAACGGACCGGTATAGCGCCCGCTTCACAGCAGACGCCGCACCAATCCGCCTGTCGATCTCCCGCTCCATCTTCCCCTCATTCGTGAACAAGACCCCAAGATACTTGAACTTCTCCACTAGAAGCTGGACTTTCCTTTTTTAAAAAGCTTACAGTTAGAGTGGCTCATGTTACCCTGAGCTACCTCTATAGTTATGCTGCTATAGGTTTAGGCTACTGCAGGACATCAGGGTCTATTGTTCTTCAATTTTGAATGACTGTTGTAATTTCAGCTTTTAACTTTTTGATTTTTCTTTTTTCTTCATAGTAGGCACACCTGGTCTGGCGTTCTTTTAGCTGTGGCTTCATCCAGGGAAGACAGATCACCCGCTACTACCATCTAATGTAGAACTTCTGTGCTTTTTTTGTCTCTCTTGTTGTGTCTCTGCTCTGTCTTCTGTAACCCCCAGTCTGTCGAGGCAGATGACCGTTCATACTGAGCCCGGTTCTGCTGGAGGTTTTTCCTTCCCGTTAATGGGGAGTTTTTTTTCCTGCTGTCGCTTCATGCTTGCTCAGTAGGTAGGATTGCTGCAAAGCCATGGACAATGCAGACGACTCTCCCTGTGGCTCTACGCTTCTTCAAGAGAGAATGCTACTTGTCAAGACTTTGATGCAATGAACTGGTTCCCTTATATAGGAATTTTTGTGTATAATCTGACCCAATCTGTATAATCTGATTGATTTTGACGTTGTAAAGTGCCTTGAGATGACATATTTCATGAATTGTCGCTATATAAATAACATTGAATTGCATCATCTCTTCAGACCAAATAAACTATCACATTTTTTGAGACAGTTATCTCATTTTAAAGATATAATCATCTAACAGTATTACTCTTAGCAAGTTAAAGCTCCATAATAATTTTAGACCAGGTTTTAGTTCCACTCTTTTATTATGCACATCTAGGCTACCTATAAATATAAAATTTGGTATGCCAAAAAACATTTTCAACAAAAGGCAATTTTAGTAATGGCCTTGCGATTTTATATCTAAGCATTAAAAATGATAATATTTCACCAATTTTCACAGCAAGATGGAAATAACAACTATCCAACATTTTAAGATTTTGTAAAAACTTTTTTCCTTTTTTACCTACCTTTTGAAATTAATACTTGTTTCTACTTCTCCAAAATTAAACTTCAAGAAAACTATTGTGCTGTCCTGGGGCCATATGCAGCTAGACAGCTAGGACAAAAGTTCCCCACAAAAGCTTCCTTTTCTTGCATTCTCTGAATAACCTTTGTTCCCAAATCTGGCTTTAAACATTCTTTTTGTAAAAAGACGAATATTTTTCCAAGGCAGAAGCGTGTAGAACAAATTCAACTTCAACATTAGCAGTTTCCCTAGCTTCATCGCTGAAAAGCAGCTTTTAACCGGAGCAAAATACGTCAAAGATCTTTTTTTAAGGTGAGAGCACTAACTATCTCACGTAATTCACATAGAGATCTAACAAAGTTGTGATGTCTCACTCTGATTAAATATGAACCCAAAACTTTTCTAACTGTTTTTGCCTTGGATTTCCTCTGACTAAGAATTATTATCTTATTTATGTAATGTATTCACGACATGAATTGCCTGTAAAAGCCATGGACAATAAAACATGACACTTCCTGTTGTCAGGGGGCGTGGCCTAAGTGATGTCATCATTTGACCATTGGATATTGTAGAAGACCCGATGATGATCAATCACAGAAAGTTTGGTGCCTCTGTGTGTTTCTGTGTAGGAGATATAGCAGTTTTTCCTGTTGTCAGGGGGCGTGGCCTAAGTGATGTCATCATTTGACCATTGGATATTGTAGAAGACCCGATGATGATCAATCACAGAAAGTTTGGTGCCTCTGTGTGTTTCTGTGTAGGAGATATAGCAGTTTTTCCTGTTGTCAGGGGGCGTGGCCTAAGTGATGTCATCATTTGTCCATTGGATATTGTAGAAGACCCGATGATGATCAATCACAGAAAGTTTGGTGCCTCTGTGTGTTTCTGTGTAGGAGATATAACAGTTTTTCCTGTTGTCAGGGGGCGTGGCCTAAGTGATGTCATCATTTGACTATTGGATATTGTAGAAGACCCGATGATGATCAATCACAGAAAGTTTGGTACCTCTGTGTGTTTCTGTGTAGGAGATAAAACAGTTTTTCCTGTTGTCAGGGGGCGTGGCCTAAGTGATGTCATCATTTGACTATTGGATATTGTAGAAGACCCGATGATGATCAATCACAGAAAGTTTGGTGCCTCTGTGTGTTTCTGTGTAGGAGATATAACAGTTTTCTGTTTTGTGGCGAGTAGGTGAACTTTGACCCCTGCTAACGCCCCTTCAACATGCTCAAAAACTCACCGTTTTGATAACTTTTAATTGGCCATGCCTTATGATCAGACTGACCGAGTTTCAAGCCGCTCGCTCGAAATCCCTAGGACGAGTTCGATCAAATACCAATGCTGTAAACGTAAAAAATGAGGTAAAATTACGACCTTCAATCTAAAATGGCCGACTTCCTGTGATATTTGCACTATGACGTTTATTGTAAATTCTGAGCGTCTTGCTTAGATCTACAACTGTACAAAATTTCATTAATCTACGATGAAGTAAGTGAATAGCAAAGGGTCCTTTGAAAATTTCTAGGTGGCGCCGTTGAGGCATTTTTCTTTAGATTTTTGTGACGACCTTAAAATACAAAATTTTTAAACAGTCACCATGCATCTGCAAAGTTTGGTGAGTTTTTGAATATGATAAAGCCCCCAAAAAGGCCCCTCTTTAGGGGGGGCAGAATAAAAATAATAATAACAAGCGGCATCGAGCGGCCCTCGCAGCCAAGCGCCGCTCCGGCCTTGGCCATCGCTGGGATTTGCGCACCGCCGGCCGCCCGCCAGGATCTCGTTCATGTTGATTAGCTCAGAGGGGTAACATAGCGACTGCTAACAATAAAACATGACACTTCCTGTTGTCAGGGGGCGTGGTCTAAGTGATGTCATCATTTGACAATTGGATATTGTAGAAGACCCGATGATGATCAATCAGAAAGTTTGGTGCCTCTGTGTCTTTCTGTGTAGGAGATATAGCAGTTTTTCCTGTTGTCAGGGGGCGTGGCCTAAGTGATGTCATCATTTGACCATTGGATATTGTAGAAGACTCGATGATGATCAATCACAGAAAGTTTGGTGCCTCTGTGTGTTTCTGTGTAGGAGATATAACACTTTTTCCTGTTGTCAGGGGGCGTGGCCTAAGTGATATCATCATTTGACCATTGGATATTGTAGAAGACCCGATGATGAACAATCACAGAAAGTTTGGTGCCTCTGAAATCCCTAGGACGAGTTCGATCAAATACCAATGCTGTAAACGTAAAAAATGAGGTAAAATTACGACCTTCAATCTAAAATGGCCGACTTCCTGTGATATTTGCACTATGACGTTTATTGTAAATTCTGAGCGTCTTGCTTAGATCTACAACTGTACAAAATTTCATTAATCTACGATGAAGTAAGTGAATAGCAAAGGGTCCTTTGAAAATTTCTAGGTGGCGCCGTTGAGGCATTTTTCTTTAGATTTTTGTGACGACCTTAAAATACAAAATTTTTAAACAGTCACCATGCATCTGCAAAGTTTGGTGAGTTTTTGAATATGATAAAGCCCCCAAAAAGGCCCCTCTTTAGGGGGGGCAGAATAAAAATAATAATAACAAGCGGCATCGAGCGGCCCTCGCAGCCAAGCGCCGCTCCGGCCTTGGCCATCGCTGGGATTTGCGCACCGCCGGCCGCCCGCCAGGATCTCGTTCATGTTGATTAGCTCAGAGGGGTAACATAGCGACTGCTAACAATAAAACATGACACTTCCTGTTGTCAGGGGGGCGTGGTCTAAGTGATGTCATCATTTGACAATTGGATATTGTAGAAGACCCGATGATGATCAATCAGAAAGTTTGGTGCCTCTGTGTCTTTCTGTGTAGGAGATATAGCAGTTTTTCCTGTTGTCAGGGGGCGTGGCCTAAGTGATGTCATCATTTGACCATTGGATATTGTAGAAGACTCGATGATGATCAATCACAGAAAGTTTGGTGCCTCTGTGTGTTTCTGTGTAGGAGATATAACACTTTTTCCTGTTGTCAGGGGGCGTGGCCTAAGTGATATCATCATTTGACCATTGGATATTGTAGAAGACCCGATGATGAACAATCACAGAAAGTTTGGTGCCTCTGTGTGTTTCTGTGTAGGAGATATAACAGTTTTTCCTGTTGTCAGGGGGCGTGGCCTAAGTGATGTCATCATTTGACCATTGGATAAAGTTTGGTGCCTCTGTGTCTTTCTGTGTAGGAGATATAGCAGTTTTTCTTGTTGTCAGGGGGCGTGGCCTAAGTGATGTCATCATTTGACCATTGGATATTGTAGAAGACCCGATGATGATCAATCACAGAAAGTTTGGTGCCTCTGTGTGTTTCTGTGTAGGAGATATAACAGTTTTTCCTGTTGTCAGGGGGCGTGGCCTAAGTGATGTCATCATTTGACCATTGGATATTGTAGAAGACCCGATGATGATCAATCACAGAAAGTTTGGTGCCTCTGTGTGTTTCTGTGTAGGAGATATAACAGTTTTTCCTGTTGTCAGGGGGCGTGGCCTAAGTGATGTCATCATTTGACCATTGGATATTGTAGAAGACCTGATGATGATCAATCACAGAAAGTTTGGTGCCTTTGTGTGTTTCTGTGTAGGAGATATGGCAGTTTTTCCTGTTGTCAGGGGGCGTGGCCTAAGTGATGTCATCATTTGACCATTGGATATTGTAGAAGACGCGATGATGATCAATCACAGAAAGTTTGGTGCCTCTGTGTGTTTCTGTGTAGGAGATATAACAGTTTTATGTTTTGTGGCGAGTAGGTGAACTTTGACCCCTGCTAACGCCCCTTCAACATGCTCAAAAACTCACCGTTTTGATAACTTTTAATTGGCCATGCCTTATGATCAGACTGACCGAGTTTCAAGCCGCTCGCTCGAAATCCCTAGGACGAGTTCGATCAAATACCAATGCTGTAAACGTAAAAAATGAGGTAAAATTACGACTTTCAATCTAAAATGGCCGACTTCCTGTGATATTTGCACTATGACGTTAATTGTAAATTCTGAGCATCTTGCTTAGATCTACAACTGTACAAAATTTCATTACTCTACGATGAAGTAAGTGAATAGCAAAGGGTCCTTTGAAAATTTCTAGGTGGCGCCGTTGAGGCATTTTTCTTTTGATTTTTGTGACGACCTTAAAATCCAAAATTTTTAAACAGTCTTCTTGCATCCGCCAAGTTTGGTGAGTTTTTGAAAATGGTAAGGCCCCCAAAAAGGCCCCTCTTTAGGGGGGCAGAATAATAATAATAAGAAACAACACAGATACAATAGGCCTTCGCAGCGCTTAGCTGCTCGGGCCTAATGACAACAATCAGCTTATGTGATTGTTAGAACACTTTTTGCCTAATATGAGGATGATCATGTTTGTGTAAATTCAATTAATATAAACGCCAGCCTTGTTCATTACATGGACAGGTGTGTAACAGAGGACACGGTTCCATTCACTGCAGCAGCAGAGGCGTGTGCAGGGTTGGAGCCTGGTGCGTCCTGTGGCACACAGAGAGCAGGTAGAATTGGGATAAACTTGCTGAAGATAGCGGTAAAACCCGAATGCTGACTCAGAATGACCTAATTCTAATTTAAATTTATAGTTGGTAATCCTGTTCAGAAACACTTTTTGTTATACAGTGGTAAAATTGCCCTTCCATCCTGAAAGTTGTGAATACATCATATATTCAGAATAAGGAGGTTTAAAAAAAATCCATGTCTGTGGGAGCTGCTATTCAAATTATTAAAATGTTATTTATATGGTGCCAATTCACAACAAATCATCTCAAGGCACTTTACAAAGTCAAATTAAATCAAATCATCCAGACAAATTGACCAACAGGTTTCATATCTAAGGAAACCCAGCAGATTGCATAGAGTCTTGACAAGTAGCATTCATTCCTGAAAGCATAGAGCCACAGGGAACAGTCATCTGCATCGTCGATGGCTTTGCAGCAATCCCTCATACTGAGCATGTATGAATTGACAGTGGAGAGGAACACTCCCCTTTAACAGAAAGGAAAAACCTCCAGCAGAACCAGAACCAGTGTGAACGCTCATCTGTCTCGACCGACTGGGCGTTAGAAAAGACATAGCAGAGATACGAAAAGCACAGAAGCACACATTGATCCAGGAATTATTTCTATGTTATATGGTGATGGCAGATATTCTGACCCCCTGGATGATGTCACATCTAACAGAACGCCAGATCAGGTGTAACTATTATGAAGAGAAAAAAGATAGAGAACAAAAAGTTAAAAGTTGAAATAACAACTAACAATGCAAATTGGAGAATAGTAGGAGAACTCAGCAGAGAGAAATAGACCCTGATGTCCTCCAGTAGCCTAAGCTTATAGCAACATAACTACAGAGAAAGCTCACGGTAACCTAAGCCACTCTAACTATAAGCTTTGTCAAAAGGACAGTTTTAAGCCTAGTCTTAAAAGTAGACAGGGTGTCTGCCTCACGGACCAAAACTGGGAGTTGGTTCCACAGGAGAGGAGCCTGATAACTAAAGGATCTGCCTCCCATTCTACTTTTAGAGACTCTAGGAACCACCAGCAGACCTGCAGTCTGAGAGCGAAAGTCGGACAAATGGATCACAGGAGTCAAACTTCAGTCCTCAAAGGCTGGTGTTCTACAACTTTTATATGTGTCTCTGCTTCATCACTCCTGAGTAAAATAATTAGGTCAGGACTCTGGAGATCTTGAAAGCATACTAAATAGGTAATTCACCCATTTTATTCAGGTGTGTTGGTCCAGGGAAATTTTGCAGGACACCAGCCCTTGAGAAGAGAACATCAGAGAACATTATGAACTCCAAGGAACAGGGATCCACACAGGGTGCGATTTGCTGGGGGGGATGGGGGGGATTTTCCCCCCCTCTGGTTGTGATGTCCCCCCCCTCTGGTCATTCGTGTTTTATCCCTGGGGGGGATACATTCATCCCCCTTCTGATCTGAATAAGTAATATTATCAGGAGTTTAATGATCTCCGTCGCTGTTAGGGACTTTCATCATTTGGAAAATGAGCGCAAAATGTTCCGTGTAGACTTTTTAGTCAAGATCTTAAACAGAAGCTGCGCTTAACCAATGAAATCTGGCAGAGCTAGGACATTAGCCAATCAGAAGGAGAGTAGGGCGGGTCTTTGCAAAGCGGATATCTACCAGTCTGAGGTTTATCGGTGTTCAATCATTTTAACTTTTAAAAGAAAATCTCAAACTGACCACAGATGCATGAATAAAAGTAGCAGTAGTCAAAGGTTTTCTTTGGATTTATGCAAACCAGCAGGTCAGAAAGTTCAGTGCATAAAACAGCTGACAACAACTTCCCTCGGTAAGTGTGTCTGTTGCTGTTATGTTTTATTTAAAATGACGCGCTTTTTTAAGAAGAAAATGAGCGAGAGGTGGGGACACAGAGTATATAGGATTGATTTATATTGAATGTGACAGTGGAGTTAATGTACAGGTGTGAAGAAGATGATGTAATGATGCAAGCTGCTGTCTTTTGAATTAGCTGCAGTTTATGGAGGGTTTTGACATTGTAAAGTGGAAAGGTGAGTGGACTGTGGACCAGTTTGGCAAAAGTGTGAAGGAAGAACTTGCTTGATGCTGCAAATATAAAAGTTAACCAGGTGATGTTATGGATGTGGAAAGTGAGGAGATTATGCAGAGGGCTGTCCAGGATGGTGCAAAGGCTCTGAAGCTGGAAGGTGGGAGAGATACAGGAATTCTCAATGAAACTGTCAGATTGGGTTAAAGTGGACGTTGCACAATAAGCAAATGAGGTTATTAAGGTGGCATGACGTCCACGGCCCGGGAATATATGGGCTGAGTAGAAAAATTTTCAGTCAAATTGATTGTTTTTGCATTAACCCCTGAATATAATGGATTTTTCAAAATTGATATTAATATGTCTTGTGTCCTTCACATTTGTAAATTAATTTTGTTGTTTGTATCTAAAGAGTATTATTACATTTTCTGCTCAAAGCGGTTAAAGTAAATTAATACCGCTCCTGAGTCCCGACAGTAGATGGCGCAAGTTTAAAAACAAAAGTCTAACCTACTGGATCTAGCTAGCTACCTGAAAGAGCACCTGCTAGCTAACCATTATTAATAAAACTTTGATTCAACTTTTGAAATTATCCCCCCCTCTGGTTTTTTTGCAAATCGCACACTGGATCCACATGAGTGTGACTGTGCTATTAGCAGTGGCGGCTGGTGCTAAAAAAACTGAGGGGGGCACACACAAACAAACAAATAAAAAACAAACAAAGCAAATCTTAAAAAATAGCACTATTTGAACATGAATTTTGCCCTCCTTTCCTTCTGCCCAGCAAATTTCTCAATTATATTCTTGTTAAAGTCAGTCATCTCTGTGACTAGTCTTTTCTCCATTGACAACATGGCCAATGCATTCAGCCTGTCCTGAGTCATTGAGTTTCTCAGAAAAGTCTTGATTCTTTTCAGAGTTGAAAAGCACCTTTCAGCTTCTGCTGTGGTCATGGGTGTGGTGATGAGGATCTTCAAGAGCGTGACAGTTTCTGAAAAGACTTCTTCTAGATTGTTTTCCTGATTTTAATAACATTTGCTGCCATTTTTTAAGGCTGTGTTATGAAATGTGTTACAGCATTTTTGTGGGACAAGATTATACAAAATTCAGTAACCAAATGTTTTATTTCCCATTACCCATAAACTTCAGTACAACTTAAATAATAAAATATCTTGCTGACAAACATTACATCAACATACCTACACAGCATAGACACAACTAAAGGTATTTCTAACTACAACGCACATCTTCCTAATATATTAAATAACATTACAAAACATGCAAAACATTAAATAACAACTCACCTCTGCAGCAATCCTTTCATGGTCTTCTACACTGAGTGTCCGACGCTTCTTCTCTGGCTGACTACTACCTACACTGCTTTGTCCAACCATGGAGTGGAGAGATCACTTGCCTGCTGCTGAATTTGTAAATTAAGACAATCCAGTCCAAGCTCCTTTATCCTGTTTTTTTCTTCAAGTGAACGCTTTGTAAAAGCATTTTTTGTAAAGACAAAACAGAATTTTCTCTCATTTTGAAACTACTCAACTTTGCAAGCATAACCGTGAATCAACCTAATGAACTGCAGCTGCGCTAATGAGTCGAATCGGGGATTGTCCAATCACACAATGTTTTTAAAAAAATTAGCCAGTACTGACACTCTACCAGTATTGACACAACAGAATGGGTGTGTCCGGGACGCAGAGCGCTGCGCCCCTATTGAAAACCCTAGATAACCAATTAAAAGTCAGCCTCAGATCACGTGCTTGCCCAAGTTGCAGCGCCTACATTCACTCCCATTAGACCGGCGCCCTGCACATAGGAAAGGAAGTGTGCACAATGTGAGCAATTAAATAGAATTATGTATTTACTATTTTAATAAATTCTAACATGTCTATTGGACACACAGTATGAATAAATACATTTCTAAGTACTTTGCAGTTCAGAAATCATTTATTATCTAAACGATTTAAAGGGGGCGGCGCCCGAGCGTCCCCTACTGGCCAGCCGCCACTGGCTATTAGACATTGAATAACTTGTGTAATGGCACGACAATACGAAACACTGCTCAAACCAAAACAGCTTTTTTTTATTGCTAATAGACTGTTAACATGGTAATCTTATGGTGCTGTCTACATATTTTTGACACTTTACAGCTTATTTGGGGAAATCCTGCTTTTGTGTCTAAAACAAGTCAGTGTGGCACCCTCCTAAGGTTCAACGGGTGTGTTGCATTGAATTTTCATCAGTATTGGTATTGGTCCAAAGGTTTTTGTGATGTCACTTGTAGACACTGATGTGTCAGTAGCTCTGCCGCAGTGGGGCACAACAGCATCTCCATCTTGTGCCTCCGTAGTGAGTTGAAGTTTGAATAATTGTGCGGTGCTACAGATTTTCAGGTTAACCATTTATTAGCTTAACATTCAGTTAGATTATTTAGCATTTATTTAGTTTTTACTAGTAGCCAAGACCTTGTGGCGGGCAGTGGGTAAAAAGAACTATTTCTGGGTGGAACAGGGATTTGAAGGGGTCAGTGGGCTCCAGCTGCGACACTACTCCTTCAAGGACTCTCCTAGAAAAGGTTTAGGCATCTACAGTATATGTCATATTCCGGCCAATCTCATTTTATCTCATGGCTGTGGGGCACAGCATAGAAATCAACCAATAGTCTGATCAATAATTGTTGAAATATTTGAATAATTAATGTTTAGTCTGTCTTGAATAAATCTTAAACAAAATCCTGGAGTAAACTTAATGTGACTTGTAGTGTTTCTAGCCACTACTCCTTGGGTGAAGATCTTTCCAAACATCTATTTTTCTCACCTTTTCTAATAGTGCTCTTTTTCTAAAGTAGGGGTTTGTATTGAAATTATGTTAAAGTCTCACATATTACTATAACCTGAGTTTTTCATCGTATCAAAGGCATTTTAGTAGAATAGCTACTTAATACAGAAACATAAGATATTTTAGAATGTAACCATGTTCCTCTCTATTTTGCCCATCATTTTCACAAACCTTCTCTTCTCACCCTTGTTCTCCATCAGGTGTCTGAGTCACTATCGCTAGATAGTGACTCCCATTCTTTGGCTAATTCTATATGAGGAAAATACCTGTCTGAAGTCTATTCGTTTTAATTTTTCATGTGAAGATGCAACTGCATCTCCAGAAAGAAAAATAACCTACGTGCTTTTCTACTATGACAAAATATTACTCTTAATTGCATTCAAGGATTATTAAAATGTAAATAAATTATTTACATTATTTCCATGTGCTCATTATGTAATAAGCTCTAATTTCCAGATAAGCAGTTATATTAAATAAACCAGAACATATTGAAAAGTTAATTTGTTTCAGTAACTCATTTAACAATGTGAAATACATAGTTTATGTCAATGTATTAACGTCTTTGGCCCACATGCAGAACACACTTAGGAGACCAGAAATGCAAAGTTGGAACGTTTATGGGAAAGTGGTGAAGATGGTGAAGGGAATAGACAGGAGCTTCAGGGAGCGAGGTCACACCTGCGGGGAAACGAGAGGTTACGAGCCGCCACCTGTGAGAGGAGAGAGAGGAAAAGCCTGCATCCCCCTGATCGGGAGCCGCACGCAGAACCCTGACAGTTAATTACATCCAGACTGTTGTTTTCCAGCTTCTATTTCTTTTAATCATGATGTCAAGTTTTAAATTGTTATCCTAATTTCCCCAGTTGCACCCACCACTATAATATGGCAGCCTTTTTTAAAATCTTTGAACACTTTATCACCAGTGAATCCCACAGCTTTGTGACTGTCCTCCACCTTCGACTGCATCACCTTCCACTGAGCCTCCTCCACATGCATTACCTTTTACTGTACCTTTTCCATTACCTGTACTTTTTTCAAAATTTCATTCTGGGATTTCTGCACTTTCAGACTGTTTTTGAAATTCTCAGAATAATATGCTAATTGAGACAAAAAAACAAGTTGATTTGTGAAATTTAATAGAATTATCACATGTTGCAACTGTCCCTGAGAGGTGCTGCATCCGTCCTAGGGATGGGGTCATTTCCATCAGTTGACCTTTTTGTTTTTAATTAATATTATGGAAAATCTGTCCAATGTAATCAGATTTAAATTGTATGGGCAATTAGCAGACAGATGTAAGTTTATTATAAAAAAAGATAGTTGGAGTAATTGAGAGAAAAGAAAAAAAAGTGTTACAACCATCCCCAGTTTCCCCTACTTACTTTGTTTGCTATCTTTGCTGGTTAGGCTAGCACTAGCAGCCTGCTAAAAGCTCCATAAAACAGCATAGCAACCTTTGTTACCAGTCTGAAAACACAGTGAATACACAGAAGTATTAGGATATGGCGTTGAAAGTGAGGTTTGGTCATCTCACAGCTGCTTTTCAGTGTCTATTCACCACCTCTTTGTTAATCCAGAGATTCAAGCTCTTTGGCTTTGATTTCATACTGGTAAATGAAAAATCTGAACCCATCATTCTTTTTCCAAAGCGATCGCGTGAACGAGTGTACCAGTTAACGACACAGCATGTTTGCACCATGTTTTTACATTTAAAAAAAAGAAAAGAACTGAAAATAAAGACAGCGTTGTGGATGAAGGCTAAGCAAACAAACAGAAGCTGTGACGTTCACAGCTTTGCTGTGGTTGTGTTTCTCTGCTGCTGACTGCTCCCTGTGCTGCTCTAGCAATTAATCCTCATTGTTTGCACCTGTGACTGTGCTAATTACTGGCATGGTAACACCTGGTAGGACCACTATATATATATATATATATACCTGGCTGGCTTCTCCAGAGTGCAGGTGCCAGATTCTCAGAATCCGTTTGAGGCCTTCCAGCGGGCCTTGACTGCCTTCCTGTGTGTGACCAGACTTTTCTGTGGATTCCTGCCTGTTTGCCTTGCCCCTGTTGGACTCTCTCGTTAGCCTTCTGATTCTGGACACCGAAACATCACAAGTACCTACGACCTAAAGTGTCTCTGCCTGATCCCCTGGTTACCCCTGCCTGTGTCTGCGTTGCTGGAAAAAGACCACGGACCATTTCTGGAATCCCACTCTATCAGCCTATGAAGGCAAAACACTTACAGGTGCATACCGCCACCCACTGTACAAGAGTGTTTAACTCAATGTGTTCCACATTCTATTTTTTAAATTCAGTAATATGTAAAAGTAGTGAAAAGCTGTTTTTATTTACACATTTAATGCCATATGGCTCTGTGAAATAGCGTAAAACAAAGTATTTTAATATAACAACATATATTATTTGATAAAGAGCATTAAACAAGTCATTTTAGAATGAAACCTTGTTTTTTTTTTTTGTGTGACAACATCCTGTATCACAACATCTCCGCCATTTATAACAAATCAAACTGTGTGAAAATCAGGTAAAAATTCAGGGAGTTGTGATTTATTTTAGTAGGGCAAACAGTTTCCTCAGTACAAATAAATGCACTGGGAGCATGTGAGAGACCCATTCAAGATGGCAGTGGCGCTGGAACGTCACCTCCAATAGGCAGCGCCAGTCCTTGAGAAGTCTATGAATAAAATATCTATGATCGACTTAATCCAGGTATTTTATTTCGACACACATTTGAACACACCCACGCATTATATGCATTACATGCTAAATAAAAAGGGGTCATGGAATGCCTCACTTTTTAGTAACCACACTAAAGATGAGCTGCATTGAAAGAGTCATGAAGCTACATGAGGAGCTGTTGTTTCTGCACTGAAACATGGCCTAAGGCAGCGTTTAGATTCAACCTCCACAGTCCACGGTCATTAATGAGTGTGAGGTATCAGATAAGCTCATCTCTTCCATAACCATAACAGGAGTAAACAGGACCTCCTGTGGCAAGAATGATCCACGACTCCCCACTATAGCTTCAATTTCTACTCATTGTATCCTTTCAGAGGACAATTCCTTCAAAGACACCACAACATTAATGAGCCAGAGCTGCAGTTTGAACACGAGACAGACACAGAGGTTTTTACCCCTCATTTCCAGAATATAACAGTGACAAGTTAGAGAACACCACCAGACTCCAATCCTTGTTTTAATTGCTTTTCATCAGTGCTAACAAAGGAGTCACTTAGACCACATACAATAGCATTCTCAGCTGGCCTGCCCCAGTTATTCCAGTATGAAACTTTTAATTCAAAGTGCTCTGTAGATTAATTTTCTGATATGTTACATATTGTCCCACATACTAATTGATACACTTTTTTTATTGTGTAAAGCAACACTTTTCGTGGAGATGTAATTAAAAGGGCTGGAGAGGCTTTCATGGGGCACATTAGAGCAGAAAGAAGTCAGTTATGGTTTCTGTTTGAGCTGTGAAGTGACCCTCACTGCACCGTGCACACTTTTTTTGCTGCTCTTTCATGGCTTCTAATTGCCCAACAAAATATTTAACCAAAACAGAAGATCGAACAGAGGTTAAATCCTTAATTCAGGGCATCTGAATTTGATCCTTTTGGTTTGATGTTTTTTAAAACTAAAAGAACTGACAACCATGCGTTTTTTTCTGTTTTCGGGGGGCAAAACAAACTTTATTATTAATTACATAAAGTTTAAATAACATTTGTTTTGACTGCAGTCATGAGACACTATGTTGAAAGCCTGCTGCATCGTTCCCATCTCTCTCCATAATTGGAGTATTGGTGCCACCTAGTGGTAGAATCAAAAACAACAAAAAGAAATTGCATCGAATACGCTTCCATACGATTTAATTAAACTAGGAAAGTTAGAAATTCGTAGAATATCCTTTAAAGAAGTAAATGGCTGCAGTGATGCCATTAACAATTCTATCACTGGTCCTTCACTAAATGAAGATTATGTGAATAAGAGGTTTTATAGCATTAATGTGCAGGTAAAGGGCTAAATTGACTTGATTATTGTGGATGCAGCTAATTCTAATTTTGTACAGTGAAGATCAAAGAAGATGGACCCACATAATCAGTAATGGGGGAACCTTTAAAAGCATGTGTTTACACACACACACACACAAATATATATATATATATATATATATATATATATATATATATATATGTGTGTGTGTGTGTGTGTGTGTGTATATCTAGTCTGTGTCTCTGTCCTTTCTCTCTTTCCCTTTCTCTGTCCTTGTTATTCCTCTTCCCCTCTTTCTCTGTCATGTTTGGCATCAGTTTGTACCTAATGGCAACTGCGATAAAGACCAAGGGAGTCCAAGGCAGGCTTTATAAAGCCTCCCTTGGTACAGCAGATATGTTTGGTATCGTTACGGCAGCCAGACCACCATTCTGCTTGATTTGAAGCTAGACATGATAAGGGAAAAAAAGTAACTGGGCTGTATCACAAACATCACAACTCTCACCCAGAGCAAAGACTTCAAGTCAAAATTGTCTGTTTCCTTTTGGAGCTGAAGCGCCAAATGCCCCACTATGTTCTCAATCTGCTTCGAGAGATACGCAAGTGCAAACTCATCTTTTTTTCTCAGGGAAAATTAGCGCTGCATACTCTTAAGTATAGAGAATGGGGAGCTTATTTCTTGAAATTTTGTTGGGTGTTACAAAGCTGGTCCTGACTGCTACATCCTTGGAAGAGTGAAGCTTGGTAAAATAAATAAATTAATTGAAATCTTTGTTGCTGTTGCAGTTTAAAGATCTTCTGATGCTTGTTTCTGTTCTGAATCAGTCAAATACTTGTACTTCTCTCCGTGTTTTACTCTCGTAATGGAGATTTAAATTGCAACCCTTAAACACAGCTTTATGTTCTCCACTCATTAAGCACATTACTTTATGGTCGATTTCAGCTAAGAAATATTCAGAGGTCTGTACCTTGTTAGTTTCTTGAAACCTGCTCAGTAAATGTTTTTGAGGCACATAAGCATAGCAATGACAATAAGAAAGCAATAGTGGCCTTCAAACTGAAACCCGTATCATTGTGTTTCATGCATCTATAACAAAGTAATAAGAGTTACTTTTACAGCACACTCATGCGGGGTAGTCAAATGCATTCAGCAGGCCAGATGTGGCCCACTGGCCATAAAATGCCCAGTCTGTCGTAAAAGTTTGTTAGGGAACATCAGAGAACATTATGAACTCCAAGGAACAAGGATCCAGTTTTACACATCATTTAATAAAAATTACAAGGAAAACCTTGTGATTTCCATTCTCGTTTGTCTTTGAGCGTTAAACACTACCTGTTAAGTGGAGAGATGCTACCACCTAGTGGCAGGAGTTAATAAGACAAGAAAAGAAATCATCTCATTCAAATCAAACACAACATGTGTTACTCTGCGTGCTGCATACAGTTCCCCACCTTAACTGCTGTCACCTGGACATGTTAGCATTAAGCAAACTTAAGTGTTTCAAGGTAGTTGTGCTGGACAGGCTAGGTTAGCGTTTTGTCTTAACAACAGTAGTGTTACGTCTTACTATTATGAGCAAAAACAAATTAACAGCTGATCAGAGCTTTTTTAAAATGTTATCCCCTCTCTCTCAGTTCCTCCTTTTCCCTTTGGCACTGCTGTGACAGCCAGGGGGCGCGATCATAAAAATCCCAGGCTACCCATCAGAGGAGAGATTTAGTAGGCCTTAATAGAGATGAGAAAACTGACAGGCTTTGCAGGATAGGTGACAATGGAGTGGACTGGGCTGTAGGAATTAAGCCATACTCTGACTGGGAAAGGATTTCATGTTCTGTTCTCAATGGGCATCTTGAGACTTATATGTTGCAGGTAAGACATTTATAGGTTTTAACAGAACCTTATTTCAAAAATTCTGATCAATCCTTTCAAAAGGTTAAACAGATTTTAAAGAGTCAATTTAATTAATTGCTGTTCTGCATTTTAGCCTCTAGATGTCACAGTCTGACAATGACAAGAAGAAAATGTGCTTATAAATCGCTCGAGTGGTCTGTTATGTCTTTTTGAGTGTCCTAGCTGTGAAAAGTTGATGTTTGTTTTACTGTTTTGATGTCTATGTCCTGTGCTTGTGGCCATAGCCTGAAAGTCCTGAGAGAACTCGGCAGCACTTCCTGGAGACTTAGAGCCAACATCTGTCTCTTATTGAGGGCTTTTCGCAGTAAAATACCTCATGATATAGCTTTATTTAATGCGCTCTAATCAGGTCCCACACACATGTTTGTAATTGAAAGTATAAAGTGCAAACATTAAAGTATTATTGAAGTCGAACATATAGTTTGCATGTTTTCAACATTCCATCTATTCCATTTGACAACCTTAGTAGTATAAAAACTCAAAGACTTTCCAGAATCAAAGTGGAAACGCTGTTCTGGCACTTTTATTTTTACATCTCCGTCTGCCAAGACAAAGGAAGCTGGCAGGGAAACTGGGTCACAATTTCTGCAAAATGGGCAGAATATACACTACTGCACCTTCATGAGTAATTTCATTGGGTGGGCTGTCCAGGAGTCATCATACGGAACGTAAAATCATACTAAGCTGCTACTATGTAATTAAAGTGAATATACTGTTTTTGGAATTTACGTTTTTGTATTCAAAAACGTTTTTTTAAATAGTGTTCCTCAAAGTAAATGAGTCAGTAGATCAAAAGAAAAAATTGAAGCATGACTCCCATTTCAGCTCAAGTGTTTTAATTAACTACTAAATAAACAACAAGGTTTGGTAAGTAAGAAGAAACACAGGCTAAGTAATACTTTCAGATAACTTAGAGGGCATTTTTATTTTTATTGTATTCCCTACACAAAAGCATTAAAAAAAACTACTTCCACCTCAAAGGTGTTTTCATGCATGTCTTGCAGAAGTTTTAACTTTTTCGTCCTGTTGTAAACACAGACCTTAATTCATTCAATTGGGATTCCCTTGGACAGACCATCACAAAGTAGTGCATATTCATCATTTCATGGTTTTATTTATTTTGTTTGTTTGTTTTACTTAGACTTTAGAGACTTAAGATGTGTTCACACCAAACGAGATTGCCGCCACAAAGTCGGAACTTTTGCTTGCTGTCTCTCGCCTGACATGTGGCTGACCTTTCACACACCAGCCAAGAGCAATTGCACAGCAGCCGACAAACCAGAAATACAGCAGTATAATGGCGCCATCTAGTGACTTTTTCACTTAACTACCGCTCCAGTCTCCTCACTCACTCTTCTCCAGGCTTGATCCTTTCTGGACTCATCTTGGTAGTAATAATTGGTTGAGTCATACAACTCAGGCCCACCGCAGACTGGCACAATCAGCTGTTCTTCCATTTTGAATGAAAACTGCTTTTTTCCCCTCCGCTGTTCGCCTCACGTCACGGCCACTCAGATCCTCAGTGGTTGTCACAGTGTGACAAGACACAAAGGTGCAGCTTTTTCAACTCCAACAATTCGCATCCATTGCAGGTTTCGTGTTGCTCTGGCTTTGCTTTGATTGCCGAAATTGTGCATTTTGCGTCACTAGAATTGCCTCTGTGGCTTTGTGTAGCATCACTTTGGGTCAGGTCACTCCTGTGTGGCACCTGCGCATAGGGATATCATGTAAATCTGTCGCTCGGCCTGATACATTCGTATTCAATGTGAAGGCACCTTTAGACTTTACTGTCAGCTGGGGTTTTTGCAGCCCTAACTGGAACTGGACAGTTACAGTTGCTAGACAGTAATATTGCAAAGTTTGCCGAGTTGTGATTAGGTCTAGACCCATACTGGGCTACATACAGTTATAGCTCTGGCTCCATATATAGGGTTGCTGTCCTGCTGGAAGATGAAGCTCTGCCCCATTCTCAAGTCTTCTGCACTCTGCATCAGTTTTTTTTTCCGAGATCAACCTGTATTTAGCGCAACCATTTGTTTAAAAATAGCTGTTATTTTGCATTTTTAGAATAGAAAAACGACTAAAATCAGCAAACACAAACAAACATTATGTCATCAGCTAACTCTAAAGAAAACACCACAAGAGTTCATAGTGCTAGTATAACTAATGATTTTTGGATCAGAAATAAAACTAAAGTAAAAAAACAAGTAATATATGGGATGGGATTGCTATAAACAGTTCTTAAAAGTTTGGGGACCCCTGCTCTAACTTATGAGTGCCAAACCCCCAAGATAACAGTGTCAGAGACTTTTTTCTTTTTGGGGGGAAATTGCGAGAATGTAATGAAATACTCAATCTTTTTAGCACCTCAGCATCAACTTATTAGTAGTATCAGGACTTTGAAACTATTTTTTAAATGACTATGTGACTTTATTCTCCTAATATTACAACTTTATTGTCCTAAAATTATGGCTTTATGCTGTAAATAAAAAAAATGATTGGATTAGGGCCAATGTAGATTAAAGAAAATTAATTATCGGCCACGGAGGAGTGATTTTCCACCAAAAAATTCCCTATGCGCCTCAAGACCATGGGTGGCAGAGCTTTTTCCTATTCTGCCCCCCAACTCTGGAATCAACTGCTTCCTGACATCTGCAATGTTGACGCCCTCCCCCATTTTAAAAGTCACGTAAAAACGTAATTTTTTAAAGCTGCCTACTCTCTGTAAATGTTTTATTTTGCATTTGTTTTAGATTATTGATGCTCTATTGTTGTATTGTCATTTGTTTGGTTTTAATTTAGTACAGTGTACTTGAGTGTTAGTAAAGACGCTTGTCAAATAAAATGCATTATAATTATTACTATTATTAAAAAAAAGCTCAATCAAAAAATCTATTTTGCATATTTGGGAGAAAAAAGTCGTAAATTTAGAAAAAAGAAGTTAGCCTGTGTGTGTTAATATAACACATCAGCACTTATATAACATTTATAAAGACTAGAAAATGTGCATTTTTGCAGTTTTTTTTATCTCTGTTCTCTTGGTATTCAGTAAGCGAATCTAACCTGTTTTAGGCTTCAACAAGTACACTAAGGTCCGGTTGAATGTCTGAGGTGGACAACACACAAGTGATCATCACTGAGAGTGGATCTGTATCTGGGTTAGGTCAACTTCATCAAAGAGAATATTTGTTCACAGTTGTAGGTAGGTCCAAAGAGAACCGACATCTCCTGAAGTGTTGAAAGATATCCTCTTTAAATGAGGAATAAAACTCTTACAGTGATACTGACAGTGGATAATCAGAATACGGATCAATGAGTTCAAGCTGAACATCACTATCCATAAAGGGAGACAAATTTGAGTGCATTTCAATCTCAACTCTTTTGAAGCCTTCAAATCTTGAAAATTCACCATGCCCCTAACATGGATGGATATTTTTGGAGGTGATTGGCGGATGTGATTTCCTCCAGTGTTGGTTTGTGAGTGAGAATACTGCCCTCGAATTAATCGCAACAGCGTAACAGAGTAATGAGTATCATTTTTAAAAAAAATCCTCTAATGGAGCAACTGGTTTGACTATGAGAGCAAAGTGGTGTGTTTGAATGAGACACAGGGACAAGATGTGAAATTTAAGAACAAGTTATTTTTAGTGAACCAAACCACATATTTAACAACCACAGCTGTATAACATCACACACAATTATGTATAAAGGAAAATTGCATTACTTTGCAGTTATCACACTGGGCACACTCTGGTAACCTGCATTCTACACCCTTCTAGAAAACTGTTTAATCAAAGGAGCAATAAGCAAAATTTCAATACTTTAGATAGAACTAAAAAATAATGATTTGAAGAACTAAACGTAATAGTTCAGATGGACTATGGTATGATGTCACACTGCAGCTCTCTGCGTTGTTCTCCAGTCTCTTGTTTACATAGCCTGGCTGGACGGTGCGTGAACAGCTGCCACTCTGAACGTAGCCCCTCCCTGCCCTAAAATACCACCGTCAGAGCAGAGCAGTGTTGGCGCAACATGGTGGAGAGCACCTCAGCAGATCAAAATGTTCTCTAGCTAACAGCATTACAAAGTTATCAGTTACTTATCTCTTCACTTGAAATGTTACTCTGAAAGGTGATGCTGTTTTGTTGTGTTTTTATCCTTTACAAATATGTGCATTGGAGGCAAAGGGTGAGAAGGGAAAGGAGGGGCGATATTTCACCACCGAGTGGTGAAATATCGCTTATTGCTCCTTTAAATTCAACTTCTAGTGAAATTAAATTCTTAATCACCCTTTACATGAGGAGAATATCCTGCACAACAGCTTAATTATACATAGTCCCTAATTTAAAGAAGGATGCAATCCAAAAATCCCTGGGGAGTAAAAAAATAAGTGTGAGAAAATGTCAGTCAGCGGTTATAAGTGCATATTTGAGGGTGTGGGAGGTACAGGCTTTCCACACTGCAGGGTGGAGCAGAACACATAGAGTGGGAAACAAGGGAATCTCAGGTCGATGTGGGAAGGAAAGCTAATGTACGTCAGTGGACCAGATGTGGCCCACGGGCCGTAAAGTGATCTGCTCTGGGTAAATGGAAATAGGACAAAGGGGTGATCAAGGTAAAATTCTTAGAAGGTAAGAAAGCAGTTTTCCTCCTGCCAGTAGACTTCACATTTAACTTTCCAGGTTTAAATATTTGATTGTGACAAACATGAGCAAATATACAGTGATATTAGGGACACCACACACCTTTCCAGTCTGGCTGAGAGCTCCATCCATTTTCCCATTAACCCCAACCAGTTACCCTGTCCCTGAAGATGGTGTGTTTAGGGAGGTGAGCAGTAGAATTTTCCATCATACAGTATAGCTTTACATGTTGGCTAAAGGTTCACCAGAGCACAACATGCTTGCTGTGTCCCCAACATAGCCTGTGCCTGTGGCAAGTGCTAAATGGGACATCTTCGGTCTTCTTTCAACATTAGTTTTCCTCTAGCAATCCTTCAATAAAAAAACAGATTTGCTGGCAGCCATTAGTTATAATTCTCCCACCTGAGCTGTGGATTTCTGCAGCTCCTTCAGAGTTGCCACAAAACTCTTGGCTTGTTTTCTGACTGATGTGTTCTTTGCCTTGTCTGTCAAATTAAGTGGCTGACTACAACTTTCTCCACGTGTTCCTTGGTCTTCATGTTCTCTATAATGTTTGATAATAAACCTTCACAGAACAACTAGGTTTAGACTGAGATGAAATTACACAAAGATGTGATAAAATGTCGCTTCTGAAGGCACAGGGTTCTACTGGGAGCTATCATGTGGTGTTTCAGAGTAAAGGGAACTCAATGTCATTGCATGGCAGATTTTTCACATTGTTATTTTGGAAAAATCTTGGAAAACTTTGCATTACTTGTCTCCACTCCACAGTTATGTGCACACGTGTGTGTTATCAAATCCAAATAAAATATGCAGAGGTTTGTGGTTGTAATTTGAGAAAATGTTGAGAAGACTTATTAACACGTTGGGCCGACCCTATATATGTATGAAAGACTGTGGACCTGAAAGGAGCTTGTCTTTGAAAACCAAGCCTGTGGTAAACCAAAGAAAACCTGTGGTTTACAACAATGCCGTCTCATATTTAATGAATACTTAAATGAGTGAAAACCACCCCAGAACATTGACATGTTTTTTTTTCCATTGGCAAAGAATCACTCTTGTTTACTTCAGAACATCCCTAAAATTGCCAGTTGACTGGGTCACTGGTGTTGCAACTTTATATGAGAGGACTTGTGTCATGTTTACTGGTACCAAACCCTGACCTCAGCCATGTTTCATCTCCAGTTACTGTTTGTCATTTCATCCTGTTTCTCACAAACAAGTCTGAGCCACCCAGTACTCCAGGACCCAATGAACTCTATTAATCGTATTCCTGTTCAATTTAAGGGTTTCATTTTATTAATCTGATTACATTTAGAAGGTTTAAGGACGTCATAAATGTGGGTTTATGAACTCAGGTACAAGGTTCAAACAATCACTTAAACGATTAGATCCTGAAATAAACACTTTAAATACATTTTTAAAAATCCTTTTTAAAGAACATCAGTTTGTATGCTTTTCATACAAAAATTTTGGGGTATCTATTATATATTTCTATTTCAGATGCCAGCTACATGGTAAAATATGTTGGTGTCAAAATTATACTGCTCCAGGATCTTCTCATTTGACTGATTTATTTTAGAATCAACACACGTAGTTGGTAAAAGTCTCTGTAATGACCTGGGTGCCATGGTGGTGTCATGGTTCTCCCAGTAACGTCATAGCGATAAGGTCCTAGGCTCAAGTCTCAGCTGGGGTATTTCTATGCTGAGTTTGCAAGCTCAACTTGTGTGTGCATGGATAAAACATGCAGTTTCCTCCTACAGTGCAAAATAAGTATTTAAGGTTAATTGGCCTCACTGAATTGCTCATAGACGTGTGCATTTTTTTTTTTTTTTTTTGCACTGTGTCTCTCCTGTGGCTCCTTAATAGACTGGTAACCTGGGTGCTCCACAGCCTCTCCAAACTGAACAATAATACGCAGGTTTGCAAAATTGATGGATAGCTACATTGATAATGTTTTACAAATAAACGAGAAAAAAATACAAAGTTGGTTATTTGATTTGCTTTATAATTTATTATTAACATTTACCATACAAATTAGAACTAAAACAACCGGGCAATTAAAAAAAAAAAAAAACACCAAAATAGTTACAGTATGAGCATGATTTGAGAGGGATCTGCTTGTAAAATCAACAACTTACAATGGAATATTATGTACTACTCTGTTACTGTTAACGTTTTAAGAGAGATATTAACGTATATATTTTTAAAACTTTAAGTGGGATATGTATATGTAGGATACTTGTTTACTACAAAAGGGGTAAGTAAGTTTATATATGTGGAAGTAAGAAACTTTAGTTTCATAATAAATAATTATTAAATAATATTACAATATTATACATTTGAGTAACAATTTTTTGGGTTGAACTTTATAATTTTGTGCTATTATAAAGATGTCTATACTTTTTATTGATAATAGTTTAAGTAAGATGTTAATTTAATAATTTGGAAAATTTCAGCGATAAATATATTGAGGCTTAATTTGAAATAAAAAAAAACATGATTTCATTGTTCAAATATCAATATTTTGTTTTATTGTTTACATTTTAAGTAAGATACATATTTTACATATTCTCTTAATCGCAATCTTATATCTTTGCAATAATTGTGTCTTTATTTATAGATTAGGCCTTTAGATTAACAGGACTTGCATTGTATTCTGAATACATGAAGTGATCAAATATGAATTATTAAATATGATTGAAAACGCACCAGAAAACTTTTGAACAACTACAAATATCAGACACTAGAGGGCGCACTTCTTGTTTACCGCTCGCTTTGTTGTCTTTCTCTCTCAAACCGAGACCTTTTTTTCTACCGAGTGTGCCTCATTTAAAATGCAGCTTATCGCGCCTTCTCGGTGACCGAGTCTTTATCCACACTTTAGTGAATCAGAGAAAGCTGAAAGCCTGTGTGTTGGTCTAGGTGGGGGATGGTGGGTCTCGGCTTTGTTTCCACTGCTGCTACAGACAGCGCGAGCCTCCATCCATCCCTCCGTCACATCACGGGCTGGTCACGTTCTGCTCCGGCCAATAGGAAGCGGCGGAGATGCTCGGCAGGGATATAAAGGCAAGGCCGCAGCAGCGGGGGCAGCAGGAATGAACAACAATATAAGAAGACACTTCGAGCACAGAGCAAGACACTCTTTTGATCTTTCGATATTTTTCTACACTTAACATAAGGTAGGTGAGCCTTTGCTTTCAACAAACGTTCTCTGTGGGATTGTCGACGTCATTTGTTTTGTCTGTCGCCAACTTTCTTCTTATCTCCATAAGCCCTCAGTCAGCAGCTGTTCAGATCAGAACAAAGAGTGCTTAGAAAAGTTCCTCACTGATGTTGTCATTTCTGATCAGAGGTGTACTACAGATGACCGCTGTGTTCTCTGTGATGGAACAACCAACATCTTCTCAGACATTTTCTATCAGTGTTAAAAAAAAAATCTCCAGTGTTGCAATAAACATGTATGTTTTTAATCGCTTCATGAAATGATGACAATGTCATTTATTCTTGACAGATGAAGTGTATTTTTTATTTCTGAATCTCCTCCTAACATTGCACAGTGATGGCTGGACTAAAGTGAAAAAAGAGGACTGTTCATGAAAATGAAATGATTCCAGCTCTGTGGGCAACAGCTTATGTGCAGAGATCAGCAGAGAAGTCTGTCATGGTTCCTCTTCTCTCTCTCTAGGTTACTGGGTCAGGAAGATGGCCACCTCAGCAAGTTCAAAGCTGAGCCAAGCTGTTAAACAGCACTACATGAGCCTCCCTCAGGGAGAAAAAGTCCAGGCCATGTACATATGGATAGATGGAACAGGAGAGGGACTGCGATGCAAGACCAGGACTCTAGATTTTGAACCGAAATCCATAGACGGTAAGATCGACATCCAGTAGCGCGCAGATGAACGTTTCCTCTCGGACATTAGGTGCAGGTTTTTCATCTCCTTCCACCTTCCTCCGTTAGATCTTCCCGAGTGGAATTTTGACGGCTCCAGCACGTACCAGTCAGAGGGCTCCAACAGCGACATGTACCTGATCCCGGCGGTCATGTTCAGGGACCCATTCAGAAAGGACCCCAACAAGCTGGTCCTCTGTGAGGTTCTGAAGTACAACCGCAAGCCAGCAGGTGAGCTGATGGAATATCAAGTGGAGGAAGAGCTGTCGTATTCTGTTTGCTTCTGCTAACTTTGTTCATAACGCTGTTCAGAGACCAACTTGCGGCGGAGCTGCAAACAGATCATGAGGATGGTGGAAAACAACCACCCATGGTTTGGCATGGAGCAGGAGTACACCATCCTTGGTACAGATGGACATCCCTTTGGCTGGCCCTCCAATGGCTTCCCAGGTCCACAAGGTGAGCGTAGGAGCCTTGGCGTTACCATTGCTGCAATGTCATCTTTGAACAGCTAACGTGACTTATTTTGACCATTTAGGGCCTTATTATTGTGGAGTTGGAGCAGATAAGGCGTATGGCCGGGATATAGTGGAGGCCCACTACAGGGCCTGCCTGTACGCTGGGGTTCAGATCTGCGGAACAAATGCGGAAGTCATGCCAGCCCAGGTACTTTTCCATCGAAAAAAACATAAAAGTGTTGTAATACGAAACGTTGACGTCCATTCTGCCGTTTCAGTGGGAGTTCCAGGTCGGACCCTGTGAGGGCATCAACATGGGGGACCACCTGTGGGTTGCTCGCTTCATCCTGCACAGAGTCTGCGAGGACTTTGGCGTGGTGGTGTCTTTTGACCCCAAACCCATCTCAGGGAACTGGAACGGCGCTGGCTGCCACACCAACTTCAGCACAAAGGAGATGCGTGAGGAGGGAGGACTCAAGTAAGGACAGGCCTGCGCTTTTCTAGCCAATATCCTTCAACATGTCCAGTATTTAGTTCCCTAATCATACACCTCCGTTTCTCCAGAGTCATTGAGGAGTCCATCGAGAGGCTGGCCAAGCGGCACATGTATCACATCCGCGCGTACGATCCCAAAGGCGGACTCGACAACGCCAGGCGACTCACCGGCCACCATGAAACCTCAAACATCGATGAGTTCTCGGCCGGGGTGGCCAACCGAGGAGCCAGCATCCGCATCCCGCGCTCGGTGGGACACGAGAAGAAGGGCTACTTCGAAGACCGCCGGCCGTCAGCCAACTGCGACCCTTACATGGTCACGCAGGCGCTGGTGCGCACCTGTTTGCTTAAAGAAGAAGGCGACGAGCCCACAGACTACAACAAATGAGCCATCTACTGGAAGGGGTCCCTATTTATACTGCATTTAGTCTTGTCTATGTGGAGACTCGATAGAAACACTTCTTGATTTTTATACTTGACAGATGAAGTAGTTGAAGTATCCCTGCATTGAGTTGTGTGCATCAGCTAACGCAAACACTGCCTCCTATTAGCAGTAGGTATTGTGACAGTATCAAGTAATCGTTTCTATAGATGTGCACCATTATTGTCTGTCTTGTACTAAAGTAAACTTTAGAAGAGCCTCAGCTCTTAACACTCAGCCAAAGGATCCAAAAGGCATTTGAATGTTTTCGTGACCTTGAAACCTCCGTCACTGTTTGTCACATCTTGGTAAGGTCATGTTGGAGTAATTTCCTTTTTTATATGCTTGTAAATGATACATGTTTTTGCTTTGTCTGTCTTTTTCACCAGTTATCGACTCTAAAATAAATCACTAATGTTTTTTATTACATTTGACTTGTGCCTGCACGCTTTCTCCTGGAGTTTCAGTCCGACACAGGCCGGTTTGTCATGAGCAGAGCGTCAGCTGAGTCTCCAAAATGTGACCAGTGTTATAGAGAAATGTGCTGTAATGTTTGGCAAACAGTGCTTCATTTAGGTGAGCTGCACAGAGACGCATCGTCTCGATTAAGTGGGGCCAAACGGACTGGACCGCACTTATTTGACAACTGACATTAGTAAATCTAAATGCTTCAAGGCTGTAGTAAAAGACTGACTTCAGAAGAACTAAATGACTTTGCTGCTGGTCAGTCCAAGCATGGTGTCTGTGTGTGCCTTGTTCAGATATGTTGTCTTGAAACAAGCGCTGATAAGGATGAGGCCAGGGAAAGTAGACGGATGGGGACGACTGTCTGGAGACACGAGGCCTGTTTGTTCTGCACCAACAGACAAAATGGCTAAATGTGTTTGTAAAGCTCAGAAACGATGCCATATTGTGTAGTTTTTTTTTTGGCTTGGCATGAAAAAGTCCAACCTTGTACACTGACTTGAGACAGGTAAGGCAGTAAAACACACCAGTCAGGTTTACTGGCCACAATCAGAGAAAATATTCATCAGAAGATTTAGTTTCAGTAATTCCTTTCAGACCAGGCAAGTCCAGTCATCTAGAACAGCAGCTGATCTGTTAAGTTAATTTCTGTCAAGCACTGATAGCATATCTACAATCTATTTTCTCTGATTTATTCTGATCATTTGGGAATTTAGCCTAAATTTACAGGGCTTGTCAGTGTGTTAGTTTATTTTAGTTCAAGGCCTTTTAAAAAAAAGAAAACTCCCATGCTAAGACAGTACACCTGTCATCACAGAACCTTTTTACCAGAGGGAACCTTTAAAGAAAGTATGCCGCCACCATAATTGTTTGAGCCTTTCATGGAAAAGTGTGACACATTACGCATTCTGTAACTAAGCTTAGTCTGCCTAGAAGGAGCCGTTTCAGTAGGTGGCTTGATAAGCCTGCTTTTTAAGACTGGTGAGCGGATCAATGTGGCACAGCAGGAAGAAGCCCTGCTGTGTTTTATTCAGTATAGAGGGAATGTGGTGACATCCAACGCAAAAGGTTCTGGGTAAGTAGTTCTACCCAGATGTGGGGTTTCTGGTGCTGGCTCAGAATTTGGGTCGCTTTAAGCAAACCTCGGTTCAGATACTGCAAAAAAAATTTCAGTTTGAGGGGAGACTAAAAGAAGCCTCATCAGACCTAATGGGTGACCATTTTTACTAAACGGCCTGACTTTATTAAAGTTCTTCCACGGGTTGACATAATAAAAGGTAATATGGTAAAACGATGCGGCATGATGATAGAAATCTCAAGAAGAGTCAATGACTTTAATTCATACCAGAAAACAAGATAAACTTAAGATAATATTGGTTCTTTACCTTTTAGGTAGTAAAAAAAAAAAAAAAGAGTGCTAGCTTTGTTCAACGTTTACATTTTGACCATAGAAGTGGTTATAAAGGAAATAAAAAAAGGCACCATTTTATACAGAATTACACTGTCATGTGAGGACTGCATGGTGGAAAGGTTGGTACCACGCTGAGCTGAGGTCTTTGTGTGTGGAGTATGAATATTCTCTGGGTTTTTCTTGTTCCTCCTACAGTTTAAACGCCTGCAGGTTATTTGGAGATTCTAAAATGGCCTTAAGTAGGTGTGTGTTTAAGTATTTAGTATGGATTTGGCTATTAAATTATCAATAAAATGTTGATGCTTTGTGAACTGATCATCTTGGTCATAGTTAAACCCAGACATTTAAATCGTCAATTGTTTTTTTTGGGTTCGTTTTTTCTGTCTTCTGGTTTTTGTGTCTATCCTGGCAGGTCAGACAAAGAGTAAAGAGGATCTGGTTGCCATATAGTCAGAGGCAGATTTGCTGTTTAAAATAGGGGAAATTAGACATTTCTTGTTGCACATTTGACTTTATTCAGCTAAAATGCATGACAGGTGTATGTGTTTGCATGCTAACATTCATTAATTAAGAAAAAATGCACACAAGGTTTTTGTTTTGTTTTCCTGTTTCTGTTTAATATATTATTATTTAGTAGTTACCTATTATCTTTGTCCTCGTTTTGTTTTAGATTTTAGCTAACTATTATAAATACTGCAATACTGCTAAAGCAATAAGCTAAATAATTTTTTTCTTCATTTTAGGTATTTAGTTGGATATCAGCACATTAACTTGCATGGGCTGTAAAGTGTTTGTGTTGCTTATTTAGGCCACATACCAGCCATTTTGAAGTCAGGGTTAGTAAATGGCTGTGTTCCTGTTTAAGTCGGATAGCAGAACTATGAATAACCACACCAGACTAAAAGAGTCTAAGGATGACCGAAAGTAAAACCAATGTATGTTTTTTGTTTGTTTTGTTTTTAGAATCTGGAGCACTTTGGTTAAACCTGTAAAAGGTTTCACTGGCTATGGTATAGAAAGTGTGTCTTCTCTTTGTTTTTTTTATAAAGGTTATATTGTGTGTTACATACTGTATCTCAAGCAGTTCCACGCTGGGTTCTTTTGGACATTGCGTGACAGACCTTACATAAGCTGGAGTCATAGTGCGTGCACCAAAATTTACGTACAGCAATGCATTTGACAGGAGTTTAGACCAGACCAAATTCAATTTGGCTCAGAGCTAACTGCCAAGGAAAAGAAGCCCAAATTACACTGCGCTGGTCTCCTTTAATCAAATCCAGCAGTCAAGCTCAGGGAATGTTCCCATACCCACCATGAGTCCTTCAGGACAAACTCAGTGATGAGGCCGATGCTTTAGGTCGATAGGAGAATTGGCCTTATTTTATGCAGTGGAAAAACAAAACAAAAAAAAACAAGTGTGTTAATTAATACTTTCAGTGGATATTCTTACAAGCTGGATGACATCCAATCAAGTTTTTTTTCACCTCCTCACGAATGAATTGTTACAGCTAATGCGCAATTGCATGACCTTTAGATATCCTATTGCATTGGCAGCCAAACTCCTCCTAAGTCCCTCCCGTGTTATCCAACCTTATTGTGCTGTCTCTACAGAGGTGTGTTAGAGTTTCACTGTGAGTCTTTCCCAACAGTATGAACATTTTTGATGCTGTTGGATAACTTGCATAGATGGGGTTTTGGATGGCATACCCTTGAAAGGCTTTAGTCCCGTTTCCATGGCAGCCCGGTTCGAAGCTCAAGCAGTGAATGTGTGAAAGAGGAGTGGGTTGGGCTCCATTCTGTTTTATATAACAACAGGTTGGTTTAAAATAAATTTAGGACACACTCACAAAAAACAGGACAGAAAAAAAAAGGTCAGGTCTTATCGCACAGCCTGCCTAAAGGCTAAATAATCTCACTTCTCAAACACCGCAAAACCCAATCCCTGTAAATACAGATATATTACAATCCCAGTAAGTCTGCAGTTAATCATATAGGTTGAATTCAAAAAGCAGATGAACCTTCATCCTTGCAATGTTAGACTTAATCTCATCACATGCATGCTATCTCCTGTGCTTCAGAGGCCTTTTGGGCTCTTTTATCACTCCTTTCACAGATGACAGCATGCTGACTGTGAATGCCCCCCATCACCCTTCCTCTCTACAACCCAAACCCCCCTCCGCTTGTTTGTAGTTTTTTGGAGACGGAGAAAAAAAGCTGTTGCAGTGTTCCTGGCGTGACAGTCGGAAACTCGCACAGCTGTACAAGCAGAGCTGCGGTGTGAGAAAGAAACGATTAAAAAGCTAAAAGAACAAACATGGATGGAGCTCAGACCACCAACAATCCTGTAAAAGTATCAGCAGTCTTAAGCAACAGTTGTGTGACGGGGGCAGACATGATTGCAATGACAACCTCTGACCTTGAAGGATTGAACTCATTCCTGACCTCAAAGTCATTCCTAATACAGGTGGTATGGCTTAATACCCAGGGAATAATTTAGTAAAGGTATGGCATGAGCTCCAAAAAAACGTCATTTTCTCTCAGTTGTGCCACAAATAATTTTTCCTATTGCTGTTTTGATGTTCTGTGCATTGGTCCCCTTCTACGCTGTGCACACTGTGAGCACTCTGCAGAAAAATTTTGCTGATGCCAGAGTTTGCGTGTGACACAAATTTCTCCATTTATTACTAAAATGGTTACTTCAGTGTTTCTTGAAGAATCTGGTCTGATGTTTTTCCAGGTATCTGTTGCAGCCACCTCTCCAGAGTGGGGGTTACTGCCATGAGTGCTCTGATGACCTAGGCCACTACTGTTGTCTTCACCTTCCAGACTCTTTCCAGTTCTTCCCTTAGCCCTTGGTATTTCTCCAGTTTCTCGTACACTTTTTTTCCCTGATGTTTCCATGACTCGGGATGGCCACATCAATCACAACGGCTGACCTCTGCTGCTTCTCAATGATCACAATATCCGGTTGGTTTTGTCTGTTAGTATCTGGAAGTCCCACAGGATCTTAGCTCTGTGATTCTCCACCACCTTGGTGGTTGGTATTCTGAACAGATGTTTCTGAACAACTATACCAGCCACTTGGTCATGGTGTTCCATGTATTCTTTCCCTGCTAGAATCCTACACCCTGCTATGAGATGCTGGATGGTTTCTGTGGCCTCTTTGCATAGTTTGCACCTGGGATCTTCCCTGGTATGGTAGATCTGGGCCTCTATTGCTCTGGTGCTCAAGGCCTGTTCCTGTGCTGCCATGATCAGTGCTTCAGTGCTGTCCTTCAGCCCGGCCCTCTCTAGCCATTGGTAGGATTTGGTCATATCAGCCACTTCAGCTATCTGTCAGTGGTACATCCCATGCAGGGTTTTTTTTTTCCTCCCACGATGGTTCCTTCGGTTCCTTTTCTTCCAGCTTCCAGTGTCTGAGACATTCACTGAGGGCTTCATTCCTTGGGGCCATGATATTTTCTTGGAGCTCGGATGTTTCATCTTCAATGGTGGCTCTGATGCTCACAAGGCCTCTGCCTCCTTTGCACTTAATATATAGCCTGTGGATACTGGATGTCTTAACATTAGTGGTTTGGATTTTCTCCTTTGACCAACTTATTACCCCAGCAGGGTATGTGATTACTGGCAAGGCATAGCTGTTGATTACCCAGACCATGTTCTTGCCATTGAGCCGACTTCTTAGAGCTTGCCTTACTCGTTGCAGGTATTTGGCTGTTTCTGCTTTCCTTGTGGCCTCTTTGTGATTGCAATTTGTTTGTGGTATTCCAAGGTTGTAATATTGTAAGCTTGTAATATATATCTATATCTGCAGTAGTCAGTTGCCGAGAGACTGCGTGCCACTGGACAGGTCACAAAGCTGCACCATTCATGCAAAAACAGCCACTGAAACTTTGCACTGCTAATACAATATTTTGGGTAATGGGACACAACCAGTTTCAGTTTAAGTTTCGTTCTCACTGAGCTAAAAAGGTAGTCATGTTTAAATAAAGACATTCTTTGTGCTGGTGTGCATGTCCTATTAAATTTAGCTATTCTGCTGCACGTGCACCACAGCTGACTGATAAGATAGGAGACATGAGAGAGAAGTAAAACGATGATCAACCCACTGATGAGCTCCATGTGAAGCGGTCAAACTATACTTGTCTCCCTTAGGAGAAATGTACTTTGCAGAGAAGGTTTTACAGGACTAACACATATTGCACTCATCCATAACTTCACATATAAATAGATAAATGAAATAATTATTTACAAAAAGCAGCAAATTATCAAAAAACGCTATTTACTAAAACACTTAACTGAAAACAGTTAAAACTGTTAAAAAATGTTAATTAAAAGCAGTAAAAACCATGCCAAAGTAAGTGTCCTCCTGGTTAAAAGAGAACTAAAGCAACTCATGCTGCCACACCGTTCTATAAATGATCACAGAGCCAAACTGGTTAATGAAGAATTAATTATATACTGGCTGTCTGTTCATCTAACACTAGGTATTCAGTGATTGAGTGATTGATTTCACTGTTAAATTACCCAACCAACAGGTGATACCATACCTTAATCCCGACTGAAATTGGTAACTTAGAAAGCTAGAGGGCGCTATAGCGGCCAATCAACAGGAAATGACATGTCGGGGGACTTCCTGGCTGTTTTTAATTTATCTTGATGAGTTAATCTTAAATTACACAAAACACATTTAAATTAACATTAATGTTTCCTCTTAATGCTGCACTAATGCTACTAGCATGTTCAGTAGCCATCAGACGATGGCGGAGTTAACGTGAACAGGCATTACATTTAAAACAAACTGTATTTATGGCACTAAGTAAAAAGACTTTTAAGCTATACTTTGTTGTAATGAGTAGCCAGGAAAACATAAACATTCATGTCCAATCGGTGTACAAAATGCTTGTGGAAATAAAGTTTGTCATAATCGTAAAACACACCCAAAACAAATCAGCATAGCATTGTTTCAAAGGTCGCTAACGGTTAACAGTAAACCAATTTAAATGATTAGTCCCATCTTGGCTTTCCCTATCAACTCTCTGCCAAACCTCTGCCTCCGTGTCCGTTTGGTTGACTTTGGGCCATCCAGTGGGAATGAAGCTCGGGTGGCAAGGGGGTGGCTCTCAGGGTAAAAATCCTCCTTTGGGAACCAGGCTCTGATGGACTGTGCTCGGCTTTTCAAGCGTGGGGAACTCTGCACGGCAGAAGTGTTTCCTTGGGCTTCCTGCGAGGGCCTCTGCAAAGTTTGCAGAGGGCGACTTCCAGATCAGCTTTTCTCCTGCAAAAGCTGAGGAAAGTTTTTGTTGCTTTGATTTTGATGTTGGTTTCACAGAAAACAGATTTTACTTAGCCTGACCAACGCTGCATGTTTGTGGGTCTCCTATGTGGGCCCATGGTGGTTTTATCTCCCCAGTGTCGAACTTATCTTAACAAGGTCCACAGACAAAGAGGAAGATGAAGACGAGAGAGCATGGCTTTGTTGCAGTGGCACCCTGCTGTGATGGGCAGTACCTTGGTGCCTGTAGCATCAGACTGATTTTATTCCACTTAGCTGAAAGCACAACAATACTAATCATTATCATTTGCAATCGCTAGTTTGTTTTTCACATTAATTAGCTGGCATAGTATTTTTTTTTTAATATAAGGAGTTTGAATGGCCAAAACAGTCCAGTGCTGGATTCTTTGGGTCAGTTATAATTTATAGTATGACATTCTACACCAGACACAGTTGATAGCGTTATTCCTTCATGCCATTCTTCTGGTAACTTTCAATAACACAGCCACTAATTTGGTGTATTTTTTCAGAAAAAGGAACATTGTTCTTGAAGTGGAGGAATTACTGATGTCAATAAGATGTTTATTAGGTGACTTAAAAGTGATTTACTTTTCTTGGAAAATGTCAGTAATAACCAAAAGGCCGCCTGTGTTTAGCAGAATGTGCAGTTATTGACTTTTAGACCTTTAAGAGGTGATAAGAGGTGAGTGCCGCAACGTCTCCATGTAAGGTTTCTTCATCCTAAGTCATGATAATGTTCTGCCTGTAATTCAAGCTTTAAAATTCACTTCTCTTTTGATTGATTTTAAAGGTTCATGCCGCGCTGACCAGTTGGACAGTTTACTAAAATTAGCTGTTTTGGGTGGTTGTTTTTCTAATTGCAAACATAAAATGGAAGGCTATTTCTCCATTCTCTCAATTTATTTGTGCATCACAGAAGCACAAAAGCAGTTTAAGCGAAACAAACACACCTTTGACCTCAAAAGCTAAGATATTCACTGAAGCAGGAATTTTCAAAAGTTAAGATAGTAAACCTCTCCTCTGATAAAGTTTGGAAAAACATTTGCTTCAGCTTTTCACTGTTGTATAATACATGCAGGAATGCGAACATCTTGTTGAGACACTCCCTCAAGCATCAGTACAATCTTTGGTCCTCTTACAATCAATGAAAACCCAGCCAAATATCGATCCAAGAACCAATATTGGTAATGCTGTCACAAGGCATCATCTCTGTCTGCTGATCTTCACTCTGTGTGGGTCCATATTCCTCCCGGTACCAAAAACTGAATTGTTAACGTAATCATTATGTTAACACAAACATACACTCGATACAAACACTATCACACATCCAAATAGAATGTGTTCCTTGCAGGAAAATTACATATAAATGATCAAAGAATCTGCAAAAGGTAAAAACACAGTGCAACATTTAGTTGTGGAATGCTGCACAATAAATATTATAAAACACTATATGTATATCACAGTAGGCTTACATAGATTTCAAAGACAGTTTCTCAAATTAGTTTATTTAATAGCTTTCAAACATTATTAGCAAGCAAATGCTCAGCTGCAACTAGAATGTTTAGGAGGGATTTCCCTATCTGATCTTTGGCCAGGCATTCTTGAACGATTGGTATGAGATTTGCTGACTAAACTCAACTCACGATACCTGCTGTTAACGTACTCTCTCAGACTTTATGTCCCCCACAACCATAACATATGTATTTTCATGTACATAGCACATATTATAGGCATTATTTTGATGATCTAACAAATCTTGGTTTTCCATAACAATCTAATCAATTTACAGTAAAAGACACTCTCCATTGGGTGCCGCAGTTCCATGTCTGTGTCATGAGATTTCTTCTGCGCTCCCTCTGTCCATTTATAAATCACAAGTGCAGATAATGATGTTCCCCTCAGTTGGACATATACAAAAAGTACATCTGGCAATGCTTCTTTAATTTCTTGAACAGTCAGCAGAAAAATACAGCAGGAGCATGACTTCGTAGTGAAAGATAAACAGTAAAATTGTGTGTAGGTATCTCTGTCAGTTTCTAAACTTTAAACACGTGTACCTCAGGGGAAGACAAGGCAGCATTGTAGCTGGACTCTTTAACACCAACTTAACTTGTGGACTTCTAAAGTCTGTATTTTCTTTGCTACTCCTTCTCCAGTATTTTAACCCTTATGTTGTCATATTATTTTCTTTTGCTGTTCTTCTGAGGTAAGCAAGCTATAAATATTGAAATTAGCCCGTTCTCTTGCTAATGCATCGATTACGGTGGAGACTCAACAAAGTAGCCAGGTGAAAGAGCGAACACAGCTCGTCAAGTGTAGCACAGGGGCTGTGTGAAGAGAGTCTAATCCATCTGGGTCCACATTGCTGATGACCTCACATGAGCAGCCAACACGTTAGCAGTGGTTAAAGAGGCACAACAGAGGCTCCATTTCCTAGGAATACAGAGGAAAAAAACATCAGGACATCTGCTGACCTTCTACTGATCCACAATTGAAAGAGCTTTTGGTGTACTGCATTACAGTGTGGTACTCTGGCTGCACAGAGGTACTAATAAAGGCAGCACAATCAGCTGCCCCCTGCCCTTACTGGAGGACATTGCCATGTCTAGCTGACTCTCCAGGGCTAAGAAAACCCAGTCTGACATGACACCCTGGTAAGAGACTCTTCAACCTCCTGCACTTTAGTGGGAGGGTTTAGGAGTTAAAAAGTAAGAAAAACTGCCTCGAAAACAGCTTCTACCCAGCTACTTGACTCCGAAAGACTGACTCTACAAGGTGAAAATGCCAACACTTCACATTACAAATGATGTTGTTTTGAATAGACACACTTTCAAACCTTAGGAGAGCGAGGGCAGGAAATGAAACAGATTCAATTCTGTAGAAATGTTATTCAAGTAAAGTAATCAAGCTTATTTGCGTCTAAAAATGAACACTGACTTCCTAAAGCTGTGGGGCTAAGCCCCCACCTGTTTTTAAGTCGTAGTGATGTCTATGCTGTTGATCCTTAATGTTTTTTCAATTCCAACTTTCCTTCTCTATCATGGCTTGGGACCAGCAAAAGTGACCTAAAAAAAATGTATTCCAGCAGAGTTGATTTTGAATTTATTTTTTCTTAACTTGGTTCTCTCTGGTCCACTTAGGAGACTACAACAACAAATGATCAGCAGGACCTTCCTGCATGCAAAATTCAGATACTGTCTGGACTCACAAAACCTTCTACCTCCAGGTGTGCAAGATTGCTCTGACTGCTGCTGTGAGGGAGTGCAATGTGAGGACTGGGTGCATGTGAGTGTTTTGGGACTGGGAAGGGGACTTCCCATTCAAATTCAAAATGATTAACATGTGTTCAATAAGTAAAATGGAGTAGCAACTGTTGCCCCAGTTTTAAGGTAATCAGAATCAGGACATGGTCCATCTCTTATGATTGCTAGACACCACATTTTTTAGATTAGTATCTTTTTCTGAATATATGTACACCAAGGGTAAAGTCTGAGTGATTGAGGCACAAAACTAATGCTAATTGAGAATGCTTGCCATTGTCAAATGACTTCTTAAGACCTTATTGGGAAAAAAAAAACATCTTTTGTTTCATGAAAACAGTTCAGTAAGCTGGCTGACAACACTGTGTGCCATATTTGGGTCCAAGTTTGACCTGTTTTTCTCTGTTCAGTAACAAGCCCAGACTGAACGGCTTATTCCTGAAAGGCTTCTCTCCCTTGTTCTCTTTTCCTGTACTCAATGGTGTCAAGTTACTAACATACACCTTGGACAAAATGTTCTACTTTTTGTATTGTAGTGTTTGTGAGTTTGTATTATAAACCTGTATTGTTCTTTGAGGGGAAAGAAAAAAGAGTTAGGCTCTCTAGAAAATTAAACAGATTTTAAGAAATGTTGTTAAAACTTTACCCAGAAAGACGTAAATCTTTAAATTTCTTGTTTTTTTTAGTTTTTTAGGCCTTTCTGATTATCGCAAAACTTTCAATGAAGAAAGACTGCTAACACACAGAGTTGATATGTTTTCTTGTAAATTAAGCAAAAAGGGTGGTTTGTTTACTTGGATCTGCTCCCAGCTCTTCGCTGCAAATGTTCTCCTCCCCCTGTGTGTAAAAGCCCCTCTGCCATTTACAATGCCCCATTTCAAGACCCTCAGGAACCTTAAGGTCTGCGCCACCCCCCACTTCAGTGTTAACGAAAGTGGAAATTTACAGAGGTCACACACACATTAAAGGGTTTACAGAAACAACTGAGCTGTGCATCATGGGGGGAAATTTCCTGCTTTAGTTGCACACAGAAAAATACATTTTTACGCCATCTGGCAAAGTCTTAACATTTGAGATGAGGTTAGATGTTTTTGTGACAGCCAAAACCATGGCCATGGTCAAGACATGACCATACTGTCTGTCGCTAAGGACAAAGTTGCTTACGTGTGTGCCAGAGATCCTCCCATTTTCAGCTGACCTCATGCTTTCACTTCCTTTGCATTTGCAGACTTTTGCGTGTTTTGCAAAACTCTGTTTAAATCTTGCATTAGTTTGGATACAACTCAAGACTTTTTCCTCATTTGAAACAAAGTCTGAATAAAATGTGGACTTTAACAGGTCTGGCACAAAATATGTTTTGTAAGTAAACACTGCATTATGGGGTCGATCTACAGAACTTGATGGTTCAGTGTCTTATTTACACTGGTAGGGATTCCCTAAGCTAGTAGGAATGACAAAAGCCGCTTTTACACCAGCTCCATTTTGCCTGGTTCTACTCGGCTCCACCTGTTTTATGAGCATTTTAATTACAGTTTTTTTCACCACCAGTGGTTTTTTTTTTGCCCCTGCTCAGGAGTAGGGCCGATCAGAGCAGAGTAGGGCCGAAATGTAACATGAACGCACTGCTGTTCACTGATTGGCCAAGGGCAAGGAGAAACAGGAAGGATTTTTCCAAAGAAGTGCAGGGGAAAGTTAAACTTAAGAGCAACGGCATTAATATGAGGACCACCATGAACAGAGTGGGTCAAACTGATATGTAACTTTACCATTTACAAGCCATGAACCATGACTGAAGGAAAGAAAAGAAAAGAAAAGAAAAGAAAAGAAAAGAAAAGAAAAGAAGAGAAGAGAAAAGAAAAGAAAAGAAAAGAAAAGAAAAGAAAAGAAAAGAAAAGAAAAGAAAAGAAAAGGGACATTTCAACTTCCTATACACAGATGGACAAGCTGTATTTAATAACCAAAATCAGATCCATGGATTTGAACACTACTAAGTTCTATAAATAGTAGGGTTCATAAAGTTGTTCACTGCCTCTGATCGAACCACCGTGTGCTAGAGGATGGAGAACACAGAGAGCAGCTGCTCGCTTTGCTCCAGACAATTTCAGCGGTAGCTCTTCTCTGGATATAACCCAAAGAACACTCTGCTGAATCAGAGCAGGGCCAGTATCCAATATCCAACCTATAAAAATAATCATGCCTTATGGTGTTCTCTATAATTTAATCAAACTTGACATGAAGCGCCTTGAAATGACGTGTTGTGTGAATTGGCCCTACATAAATAAAATTTAACTGAATTGAATAATAGTTATGCACAACTTTGTGTTGGTGTCATGGAAAATCCCTGGAAAATGTTTTAACTGAAAGTTGCAGGGGTATGAACACTTTTTGAAGGTACAGTTTCATGTTGTGAAACTTGCCTGTCAACTGTACTGAATCTTAAGCACTTGGAAAACTTTCGAACTTTTGAACGAAGGTTACCTTAAAGAGTAGAGCAATTAAAATCAACAAAGCAATCCCTGTGCCACGGGGAAAAAAAAAAAAAAAAAAAAAAAAAAAAAAACTGCTCTTAAGCCTTTAATGATTTTGGTGCATCCCATTTGAAATGCTGTCTCCTTTAGTCATTAAATTAAATTTTCAGCTGTGGTAAAACTATAATGAGAATGAATGTGAATTAGACTTGATCAAGTTTAGTCTTGCTTTGTAATAATCTCCAGGCGAGATTGCTGCTGTCATGCAGAATAAAGCCCTACGTAAGAGGAGACAGGTGTGAAGTACTAGCTCCATGAGCAAACACAACTGACCATTTTGTTAAAGAAACAAAGCGCTGAAAAAGGAGGGCTTACCTGATCAAACAGATTTATTTAATAATGACGATGCATTTGAAGGTCAGTATTCTTTAAAATGGGTTTTATCCAAGTTTGGCACATATGAAGTAGGCTAAGTGAGGAGCTCATTTTACCAACAGAACTGTCTTTTTTTTACCAAACTACATAAAAAAAAAACTTTTTGCACAATACCCATCAGGAGAACTCCTGCAGGGATAAGCATGCCAAGTAGAAAAATAATTATTGAAAGGCAAATAAGATTGGGAAAGCTGCAATGAAATGCATTTTGCTCTCATTATGCTGATGCCAGATAATATTCTGCCCTGCAGAGTAGTTGTTTTGGACTTCAGTCAGTATATGCTTGACATTCGTCATTTTTTAAGTATTTATTTCCAAAGAAAAGCTATAGATTTTGTGCATTTTCTTATGCTAATTTTCTTATGCAGGAATATGCAACAACTTTCCCAAAGTCACGGTCAACCTGGCAGCCTTGATGCAAATAAAATACACAGAACAAACAGAATCTGCTTCCGTTTAAAATAGTAACCAAAAGAAAAATAGCTGCAGAAGAAAACAAAAGTTATGTTGGAATTTTTTTTGGCATATGTCACAATCGATATAGTGTGGGCGGATGCCCTTAAGGATAGAGAATGAAAGCAAAGCAAATCCAAGGATCTCTGCTATAGAGGGAGCAGAGGCCCGTGGAAAATTCCCAGATCTGGTATGTTCTCAATTAAAGCTGTCTACTCCTCCGTGAAATCGAAGAAACCAAGGAGTGACTCAGCGCTTTCTCTGTTTGAGAGGGTTACCAGTGAACACAAGAAATATTCATTCACATCCAACTATAGAGCAAAGCATCTATGATTGGAAATCTATTCCTTAGTGGTGGTCTGGGAGAAACAGAATTAAATCAAACAAATCTTTTACATCCCAACAGTGACTTCCTGGGTGATGCTTGTGAAGCCGGTTGTTTTTACAGCTTCGACATCTAGGTTCAACATTTAACGTCATTCGGAGGCGCTTGTGTAACATCCAGATTTGTTGTGACAGCTTCCAGAAGACTTAAGGCAAACGTCCTCTCCTACTGTATTTTACTCTTTTCAGTCATTAAACATCAATTGCTCATTTTGATTGAGGTTTTTGAATTTTGACTGTTCGCATGGAGGGTTGTTTTCTTTGTATAATTAAAAATACGCAAGAAAAGTCTGAACTTGATTACAAACAAGATTCAAATCAAAACTCACATTGTGAAAATCTTTTTTCAATATCCTCAAAGTTTTTACAAACCATAGGATGTTTTTTGTGACAGTTTTTTTAAACTTTCCAATCACAGCTGTCATTGTTTAATATTTCTTGTAGCTGACATGGGAAATTTTATTAGTACAGTTGAAAGCAGATTATGTACATACACTATATAAAAACACTCATACCTTTTTTAATCAGACTAAACTCCTCCCACTTTACATCTGACAGGATTACCAAAGTTATTTCCATCTGATAAATCCTAGAACAATGAAAGATTTATTTTAAAGCACTTTACAACTTTGTTCAGATTTAGAAGTTTACTTGTATTTATTTAGTGTTTATTGGAGTTGCTTATTAAACTGTACGACTTAGGTCATACATTTTGGACATCCTTCCAAGCTTTTCACAAAAGTTCACAATCGACAGAGCTGCTGTAACTGAGCCAGGTTTGCAAGCCTCCTTGCACTTCTTCAGCTTTACCCACAAATTTTCTCTTGAACTAAAATCAGGCTTTGTTCTCATTAAGCCACTTTATAACTAATATGGCAGCATGCCTTGTCATTGTCTATTTGACAGATCCATTTACAGGCTTCTCCTTTTTTTCTCACAGTGTAACAATGATCATTTTGGCCAAACATAAAAATGTAGTTTCGGCAGAGACTGTCTCCAAAAATTTAGGCCCTAGTTTCTAAAGCCATTAGCAAATTTGAATGACTTTATTTGATTACTTTTGGAGTAATGGTTCATGGATCGATGTGAAAACCAAAATATCAGCCTCCGCTCTAGTTTATCCCAAAGGTGTTGTTTAAAGGGGACATATCATGTGAAATCCACTTTTTATTACTTAAATACATTTTGTTGTGTACTTGGAGGTTCTGGTAATGCAGAAAAAAATATGTAGTCTGTCCATAAGTTATGTTTATTTATATTCTTTTTGGGTCATATTTTTCAAGCTGTTAATTTTTTTTTATATATTCTCTGTTACGTTTTCTGAACTACGTCACAGTATTTGTTGCAGAGCTTCTAAACATGGCCATTGACTTCCAGCTTACCAATTTTGCAAATTCGCTATTTTTCTTTTGTTTTTGCCACAATTTTGTAATCCAAGCTCAAGGATGCCAAAGCTACAAGTGGATAAGTCAAAACATTTGGCTGTTGAGTGCAAAGGGGCTTGAAACTGTGACCTAACAACTGCATTGTGGGATGCCTGGGCATGTGGAAGCTGGCTTTTGTTTGTTTACACTGCCTTCATCCTCAACACTGTCTTTGTTTTCTGTTTCTTTGTTTGTACAAAGTTCAAAACATAGTGCAAACATGCTGTGTCATTAACTGCCACTCTCCTTCACTTGATCACTTTGGGAAAAAGAACGATGCCTTCACATTTTTTGCAGTTTTCCAATGTGGAATCAAAGCCACGGAGCTCAGATCTCTGAACTAACAAAAAGATGCCAAACGGACTGTGAAAAGCAACCGTGAGATGACCAGACCTCACTTTCAATGCCATATCCAGACACGTGTGTGTGTGTGTGTGTGTGTGTGTGTGTGTGTGTGTGTGTGTGTGTGTGTGTGTGTGTGTGTGTGTGTGTGTGTGTGTGTGTGTGTGTGTGTGTGTGTGTGTGTTCAGGGCATTATCAGACTGGTACGTTTGAATCAAAGCTTGTTATGCTGTTTTACACTGAGCTTTTAGCAGGCTGCTAGCGCTAGCCTAGTCAGCTGAGGGTAGCAAATAAAGTAAAAGTAAAGGAGACCCTTTGTGAAAATCTTCCACATTACAAATGAACTAACCAATAAGCCCCAAAATAATTCCAACATAAATGTCTTTGAAAGGAGAGTAATCTTAGTATATGCAAACTTTAAACTGTATTAAACTAAATTTTAAGACAGCAATAAACACCTAATTATGAAATTGAACTGATAGAAATAATTCAAGTAATCCTAACTGACATGAATCATGAAGGTTTTTATTTCATTTAATGTCAGAGAGTGAGAAAATTGCTTATGTGTCTTTTTCTACAATGCCTGTAAAGATCTGGTTTCAGCTGCATGTGATGGGAAGGTGTGGAAAAACATTTGATAGGCAAATGTCCTCTGAGATCAGAATTTGATACTCAGGAACGAACAATGCACAGGTGGGTCTCAAACCATCTTAAAGGGATTTGTCAAGGATCTTGTTTTAGCCTGCTCTCTTGGGAAAAGCAAATCTAGAGCAGGTCCCAGTAATCGTCAAGCAGGGGGCGGGGAACATCCCGGACAGCTTAATTGTGGATAATTCTATACTTTTGATTAATCTCTTATGTAAAACCTCCAGTCAGATTCATCACCTTCTATCTGCAAATCAGAGGAGCCGAATTAAAGGTGATTCCATTATTCAGTGTGTTATTGTCAAGTTATTGACTGTGAATTATCAAAGCTGATGAGGTCATTACCTGTCCTAATAAGTGCTACAAACTTAGTGTGATTGCCATTCACAGTGACTGTGATGGAACATCATGCCTGCTACCAAAATCTATAATGCAACAGCTGATCATCGACAAAAAGAAATTACCTGCAGCTCTCTTTTTGTGTTAAAGCTAGATATAGTGTTTCCCTGACAAGAAAGCGTACCAGAGAACAGCCTGAAGATTTAGAAGAAAAAAGATCCACAAATGATACATGGATGGTTGGACTTTACTAATTTACTTTATAAAGACAGAGAACATTTTGTTCTTAAGCAGCACAACATGCCAACAATCAGATCTTTTTATGGACAGGAGTAATGCATTTCCGTTGTGTTTTTCCTGTAGTACCAGTGATTTTCCACTGTTTGTGTCTGATGGGCTGGGGGGTGAAGGGGAAAAGAACGTGTGCATAGTGACATCTAGTGGCCATACCCCGGAAATACCCATCATCTCAAGAGATGCCTTGCTGTGATGTGAGTCCCTTCGGCTGTTAGTTTAAGCAGTGTCATTTAACCCTCCTGTTATGTTACGGGTCAAATTGACCCGTTTTAAAGTTTGAAGATCTAGGAAAAATAGTTAAAAGTATATTTTCAGTATGAAACTTCTTCTGCTTGCCTTAAATAGTGTAATCAACATATAATGTGAAAATGGTTCATCTCACATATTTGCAACCACCCCCTGCATGTTTATATCACATAGATACTGTTCGGGTCAATTTGACCCAGCAGTCAAACTGGAGGTAAAAGAGTGTCAGAAATGTCAGACTTTTTCTTTCTTTGCAACTATGAGACATGTTTCACCCCAATCCTACACACACACACACACACACACACACACACACACATACACACAGGTGCAGGTGTTATGACTTTTGACGGGAACCATTTATGTTCTCGCGGGAAAACCCCACCCACATTCAGTGGACATTCAACAGGGGCGGGGCAAAACATTTAAAAGATTCTCTGCATGGGCATCCTACCAACATTACACTCTGTCTGGCAGACCTTTACAAAATGAGCAGCAGAAGCAAAAGGATGACAGTCCAAGAGGCTCTGGAAGTAATCATTGATCATGACAGTGAAATAGAGGAGGATGTGTCTGAAGATGAAGACTATCTTGAGCTAAATTCTGATTCTAATGATTCTGATTTTGAACCAGATGAGGGAATTGCTATTCCTATTCCTCCAAGCATGACATTCATGTCAAAAAATGGTGAAATACAGTGGTCTTCATCCCCAAATATGCGTCAGGCAAAACTGTCTGCAGAAAACATAATAAAGACAGTGCCAGGGCCCACTAGGATGGCAGTGACTCGTGTGACTGACATCAAGTCAGCTTTTGAGCTGGTCATGCCAGATTCAATACAGAAAATCATTCTGGAAATGACTAATCTTGAAGGGAGGCGTGTTTTTGGGGAGAAGTGGAAGGAGCTGGACAGAACACATTTAGATGCGTATTTGGGGCTCCTCATCCTGGCTGGGGTCTATAAGTCGAAGGATGAATCAACAGCCAGTCTGTGGGATGCAGAGACAGGCAGGGCTATATTTCGAGCCACAATGTCTCTGGAGACCTTTCACATTTTCTCCAGAGTAATCCGATTTGATAATCGAGAGACAAGGGCTGGTAGACGGGAGAGAGACAAGCTGGCAGCTATTAGGACAGTGTGGGACAAGTGGGTAGAGCAACTTCCGCTACTCTATAACCCAGGCCCTAATGTCACAGTGGATGAAAGGCTGGTGGCATTCAGAGGTCGCTGCCCATTTAGGCAATACATGCCTTCCAAACCAGCTAAATATGGGATAAAAATCTGGGCAGCATGTGATGCAAACACCAGCTATGCATTGAACATGCAGGTTTACACTGGAAAGCCGGTTGGAGGAGCCCCAGAAAAGAATCAGGGCACAAGGGTCGTGCTCGACATGGCACAGGGTCTCAGGGGACAGAACATAACCTGTGACAATTTTTTCACAAACTACAACTTGGGTCAGGAACTTCTAAAAAGAAAGCTCACAATGGTCGGAACTGTTTGAAAGAACAGGGCTGAACTCCCTGCTGAGCTGCTGGCAATCAAGGACAGGGCTCCTCAATCTTCCATGTTTGCCTTCACAGACACCACAGCCCTAGTGTCTTACTGCCCCAAAAAGGCGAAAAATGTTGTGCTCATGAGCACTCTGCACAAAAATGCGGAAATCAGCACAAGAGAGGACCAGAAACCAAGCATGATCCTTTATTACAATGCCACCAAAGGGGGGGTAGACAACTTGGACAAAGTGACAGGGTCCTACAGCACCAAACGGATGACTGCGCGCTGGCCATTGGTCATCTTTTATAACATGATCGATGTATCAGCCTACAATGCCTTTATCATCTGGACGGAGATATTTCCTGACTGGAATGTGTCAAAGCTATACAAGAGGCGCATCTTTCTCGAGGAGCTGGGGAAGGCGCTTGTGACACCGCACATCCAACGGAGGCAGCACCTGCCAAGGACCCCAGCCGCTGCAGCCACGGTGAGGGAGATCCAGGAGAGGACTGCATCAAGTACACCAATGCGTGAGGTAAGTAAGTGTTTGTGTGTGTGTGTGTGTGTGTGTGCATGTGTGTGTATAAGTGTATGAGAGTGAGTTGTGTGTGTCTTGGGATCAGCAAAAAGACAACATACTAAAGTAATCATGGTCCTCTTGTTTATAGGTTGTTGCTGAGGGGAAAAGAAAGAGGAAGAGGTGCCAGGTCTGCAGGCCATCTGACGATGTCAAGACAAGCATGACCTGCGCGAAATGTGCAAAATTCATTTGCACAAAGCACAGTGTGATAACATGTCACTCCTGTGCTGTGTAGATGTACAGAGAGACAGACAGACACACACACACATACACCTTGTTCATATTGCAATTGCTTGTTTTTTGTATTGTTGTATTGCGATTTTGTTCATTTCTGGTTCACAAACAGTGCATGTATGTAAAACAAATTTTAAATGTTAAGTTTCAATGTTGTGTAAAACTATTGTGTTTTATATGTTGGTCTTTCAAAAGAAATAAACTGGTGAAACATTAAAAAAGTTTAAACATGCAGTTTTTAAAAAAAAAAAACGAGTGAATTATCATAATTGGATCATTACCTGTTAGAGGTAAGGAACACCATTGCACTGAATATTGATAGAATAGTTAGTAATGGAGTCAGTAATGAAATATTAACAATGATTGTTAAGATTTTTTTGGTTTCAGACATCTTTTGGATAATTAAACATGCACCGGGTCAAACTGACCCGGGAACAGCATTGCTGTTCCTAACAAATGAACATAACAGGAGGGTTAAGCAGAGCAGTCCATGTAAAACAAAACAAAAAAAAGTCAGTATAAGAAAGGAAACGATAAAAACTGGACTGAACATTCAGAGGAAGTTAAAAGTGTCGTTAACAAACTTCGTCAAATCTGTCAATAAAACCTTATGTGTCAGTTTATTTGTCTTGGAAGTTAAGTATTTTAATTAATTATAGGGATAGATATTCAAATCTCATGTATGATTTTTTATTATTGAATGCTATTTTCTGGGTAATTTATATTAGGCTACATATATTTTTATGTCAGTATTATTGATCATTTATGGCCTTTTATCTCATATCTCTTCACACTGAAACTGCCAGCTGGCATTAGTTGCTATAGTGATATAATATCCACAGTTCCTCACAGTGGACTCAGCATAGATTGTGAAAACGACTCAACAGCGCCCCCTATCCGTCAGCTCCTTTGGACCTGCGAAACTCGGTACACAAAGGGGTCTCCAGAAGGTATGCCTTAAATGTACGAGCACAATGGTTATTTTGGATCTAAACAACTTTGGGGTTTTGATACATTTTACACAAATGTTTCCCCTGGCTCTGTACAGGCTTTGGAGTTGTGAGTTTTTGTCCAGGGATTTCACATTGCCAGACCTCTAAATTTGACTTCATGCCATGAAAGACAAAATAGTTATAGTTTGCTGATGGGAAGTCAGTGTCGTACACCAGATATCCCAAGAATACCCTAGAGCTGGTCCCTAACAATGTTCATATTCTGACATCCCCAAGTCGCTGTCATATGCAGTTTATTTTTCCATGTGGTTCTCTTCTGATATTCAGCATGCAGATTTGACGTGGTTCTGTAGTGGCTTCTGTGTGGTTTGTGGAAAATCTAACCAGCTGACAGAGTGGGCTCTGATAACCGGTTTTTGCAATAGTTTCAAATTAACTAAATTTTTTTTTTATGTAATCTGACCTAATTGACATCTATGATGGCCCAAATTAAATTATGCAGGCACGAGTGGAACAAAAAAAAAAGTTATGCATTCTCAAAATGTGAACATCTATTTATACCTTGGGCAGGTTGTAAAATCATCTGTTTACCAGAAGAAGAAAAAAAAACTTAACAGCAATAGTGAAAAGCCTAAAAGTCATCACAGCCTTTAACGCTTTCAGTAATGGCCCTAAACTCCAGAGAGCAACCGCACGAACAGATATGTTCTACCTCGTCCAGCCCGGATATCAGTTCACCCTCTCTGATTCTGACCGCGTGTGTAACTTACTTCACACTCTGCAAACAGCTGGTAAAGCAGGTCAGTGGGCGGTAAGGGGAGCCTGGCTGTGAGGATATCCAGATTGCTGCTGACTTGCAGGATAGATGCTGACTCACCGACGACTGCTTCCAAACTCCGCCTGTAACGACATCTTTCCCAGAGTTATTGAAGACCCTGTCCTAGTATGTCTCCGTGGCATCTCTTGGACCTGGCCTGCTTGGAGTGAGAACGCAATGTAAGACATGTTCAGCCTTTAAACTTACGTGAACATATGTGTATTTGATTAGAAATAGTCATAATTTTATGTCGAGGTTTTGGTGTTTGGGTGCCATACTGCTGCAGTGATCAAGGGCATGTGTACTGTTGGATGCTTTCAAGATATTTTTGCATGTTCAAAAGTTGTGAAACAAAATCTCCCTTGATCCTACAGATGTCTAAAAGGACAGCTGCCGGGAAAAAAAGTAAAAGAAAATGTCAAGTGAGACTTTATGCAAATCATTGTCCTTCTGATTGCCACATTGCAAGTAACCCTGAAAATGGGAAGACCTACTCTTCGTTTGGCAGTGTGTGTGCTGGTGAAGACCTGCTTGCTGAGAGCAGTGACAATGGAGTTCTTTATCTGAATCCTCAAACACCAAACTGGTCTCTCTTGGAGAGGTTTGCTGAGCTTTCAGCCGATGAGGTAGACATCCCTGAGAAGCAAGTCCACAGCGGAACCACGTCACCATGTTCCAAATATGACAAGACCAAGAAAAGCCCTTCGGCCAAGAAGTCACCGAGGAAATGTAAAGATGACAACGTCCCGCGCCTTTTGGTTGCAATGAAAAGACGGGATGCAGTGGATACTGAGGACCGTCCCTTCAAATGCACACACTGCCACTGGGCTTTCAAGAAACGCTGCAACCTGCAGAGCCACTTACAAACACACTCTGGCCTCAAACCGCACGTGTGCGATATATGTGGCAAGGCTTACTCACACCAGGGCACGTTGCAGCAGCACAAGCGTCTGCACACTGGGGAAAGACCATATCACTGTCCCTTCTGCGACAAAACATACATCTGGTCCTCAGATTACCGCAAGCACATCCGCACGCACACCGGCGAGAAGCCCTACATCTGTGAAACCTGCGGCAGGGACTTCATCCGCTCCTCTGACCTGCGAAAGCACGAGCGCAACATGCACACCAACAACAAGCCTTTCCCGTGTGTGCACTGCGGCAAGACCTTCAACAAACCCCTCTCCCTCAAGCGCCACGAGCGCAAGCACCTTGGGGAAAAGCCCTTCTCCTGCCCAGACTGTGGGAAAACATTCGCCCTCGCCAGCCGCATGGCCGAGCACCAGAAAGTCCACATGGGAGTGCGGCCGTTTGTCTGCTCCGTGTGCTCCAAGTGTTTCACCAAGTCCTCCAACCTGACGGAGCACATAGCCATTCACAGCGGAGTGCGGCCTCATAAGTGCGGAGAGTGCGGCGTGGCGTTCGCCATGGCCTCCCGCCTGGTGCGCCATCAGTTCGTCCACAACAACCAGCAGCCGCACAGCTGCACGGGCTGCAGCAAGAACTTCAGCCACCTCACGCAGCTGAAGCTCCACCAGGAGCAAACCTGTGCTGGGAGGATCTTTGTCTGCGTAGAGTGCGACAAATCCTTCCAGTGTGCCACAAAACTCGCACAGCATTTGGTGGAACACAAAGAGAAAAAACTATGATGCTGATTAACAGATGGTCTCATTGAGGTTTGACCTCTGTGTCAGAAATCTTTACTCAGTATTGGTTGACCTCAGTACAACATTGTAAGATTTATTTTATTTTTATGATTACTGCTATGTAGACACCGGACCTGCATGAGAGTAGAAGACTCATGTCCCACAGAGCCATGAAACGTACAGGGTTATTTTGTTTTTACTTCTTTGTTTCAGTGTCAGATCATCAAACACACTTTAATGTTAGATAAAGATAAAAAAAAACGTCTCAAGGATTCAGTTTATCAAGGAAAACATTATCCAAACCAACCAGGCCCTTTATGGAAATGTAGCAAACTCTAAATCTAATAACTAGTTGTTCCTCAAAGGGCATTAAGAGACTGGCAATGAGTCTCTTGATGCCGTCTTTTCTTTTCAGAATTGTTGGATTTTTTTTGTTTAATGGCTCTAGTTATCTTTATTTCTAGTTTTTTTTAGCACTTTACTAATGTGCCAGTCTTTGCCCCAGAATTGTTTTAATTAAACAAATCAGAGGGGATTTCAAACAGCAATAAAGGGACCAGCAATGTTCACAACATCTCAACTGGATTAAGGTTCACATATCTCCAAAACAACTTTTTCTTTTTATAGCAACTCAGAGGTGCACTTTGTGACCCAAGTCATGACCCAAGTCCTATTGCGGCAATGAAATAAAAAAAAAGTAGTTCATCACTGTTATGTCACCATTTAACAGAGAAAATAGCTTTTTCACATAGAGCCAGAGTGATTTGCATGGCCTCTCTTGCTTTATATTATGAAATCATTTGAAAACAGTTTCTAACAATTTAACCAGGTTGTTCTTGCTTGATTAATATATTCTGATTATCTGGAATATTTAAGTCAGACGGGAAAGCAAATTTAGAAAAAAATGTAAGAGAAAATACTTTTCCCACACTGTATATGTGACTACACTGTTTGTATTTATAATTACAGTTAGCTGAGAGTTAAACCCTCACACATTCTTCCCCCACGGAGCTGGGTTCCCATGAGAATGTCGAGGGCTAAAAATTTCCACCAACACGGCTCTGATATTGGAGCCGACAGTGATGTGAAACCGGTTACAGACGTGTTAGGCTTTTATTAAAGTGAGAATTCAAATGTAACTGATAATATGCACGACTTTGCCGCTTTACATTTTGGCGCAGCAGTAAAGTAGCGGCAGCTGACTGACAGACTTGACTTTGAATGATTTGTACTGGCTTTCAGCATGGTGTCATTTCCTTCTCCTGCGTCTAAAAATATATGAAAAATAAAACTCTCCACGCTGCAGTTTGTGAGCAGCAACAGCAGCGGTCATATAAAGCAAAACCAAGACGTACAGTAGCTGTTAAGGTGTACAATCTCCTTCAAACTTACATTTTGTTCTCCCATTAACTGGAAAGTGAAGGGCTTCCTCTTGTTGTGGTGGGAAGCTACTGCAATATACCTGAAACTCTACATGTGCTTTTTTTCACAAACTGAGACACTGACATGGTTTCCATGTTACGGAAGTGGACAGCAATACAAAGAAAATGCAAGCTAGCACTAGAATCACTGCACAGCTAGCCATAGCCAGTAGCTGGACAGTAGTTACACAGTAGTTACACTAAAAAATTCGCTTAAGCCATTGCTGCAAAGGTAAAGCAGTAAGATTTACTATTGTTTCCTGCTTTTTGTGTTGGCATAGCAATTTGAACAAATTATCATTGTAACAAATGTGCTTAGTAGGTTAAAGTGTTGATGATCAGCCGTGACGCTAAAAGGTTTCTCCTTCAATGAGTCCTGTACCAGTGTGGGAAGGACAAGTCCACGAGAAAAGGTCTAGTTATTTACACCCTTGTAAATAACATTGCTATAGGTCATTTTGACATTAGTGCATTTTGTAGAGCGGCTTCTACGCCAGAGCTGACAACACCACCAACAACTCTCTCTCTATAGGTGAAAATTCATTTGAGCCTGATTTATGAGCTTTGTTAAAATGGTGAATTCATCTCCATGGGATCATTTTACTATAACATTCAATATATTTATTTTTTAGTTGGCAAATATGTCCTACAGTGTAGGACATATTTGCATGTTTCAAACAAATATATAGATCATTTTCAAATACCCTTTGGATTACAGTGGAAAGCTTATTTAAGGCAGAATAAAATTTAAGCATCCAACAGACCACAGCGGTTTGGATGGCACAGACAAGAGGGATCAGAAATGATTTCATGTTTCTGTCTGCGTACGTTGAAGCAAGTTCTTTAGCTTCATAATTTGCTGTGCTTTGTTATCCAATGTTGTTTACCAGCTCAATTACATTTTATTCCTTTTACAAGCAGCACCACCATAAGCAATATATATTTAGTAATAAAAAGGGGGAAGTTAAATGAATCCCAATGTTGCAATTTAGCCATGCTGATGTTCCAAATGTACATTTAAGACCACCTGTGGCGAATAAATGCCTAGCTGTATTAAAAATGCACTGTCCATGCTTTATTATCTGGTAAACCTTGGCTTCTTTCATGTTGTGTATTCATTGTTGTTTTAAGCGAATCAGATACAGCACAGCATTGCATGTAATATGAAGGTGGAGTTCAAAGAGATGCTGACTTTCCAGATACTACAACAACTTCATTATGTATTTAAATGACTGTATCAGTGATTATGTAAGAGTTACTAAAGATAATGTCTTGAGTCGGCCAATTAGAATTCTTTGACTGTCAGGAGGCTGTTTGAAACGTTCTTTCATAAATCCATTCAGTGCTCAATGTGCTTTCGCTGTGACACATTACTGGCAGCCGGTGCCATACATGCTGTTTGTGTGTGTTGCATTCCTTGGCCAATCACACTTGGCTTCTGCCGACTGATAGGAAAAGGATACGCCACCTGCCATGTTGTCACTTGCTCTGTGCAAAACGAGAGGCCCGCTTGGCATTATTGTTATTTCTGGGCTCAGGCGGGTCCATTTTTTTTTTATCCATCATAGCTGTATGACGTGTAATAGAACAAAAAAAAAAAATCTCACAACGGCTGAGAATGTGAATACAGTTTTTAATGTTGTTTAATAATAAAGACAGTCAGCATTAATATCCTTAAAAAAAAAAAACACAACCTCGTTGCTTGACTTAAAACATCTTAATTATACACAGACATTTCATAAGATGACAAAGTTACAAAACAAGTGATACATTTCTAATGCTAACGCCAGAATATGTGTAGTGCTGTTAAAGCAATTTTGGTGATTCTTATAACTAAGATAGTCCTTTCTTACATAAACACTGTACATGGCTCTGTAAATGTTTGTCCAGTGGGGGAAAAAGATATTATTGATCGTTTGCCTGGCAGAGCCCCCCCCCCCCCTCCCCCCCAGACCCTCTACCCCACACGTCTTATTTTAAACCTGGCAGTGTGACAACATGAGGACACACTATTCCATTTGATTTATTTTTTATTTTTACGAAGCTCAGCTTGTGCACTTTGCTTTTATGAGAAAAGAAGACACTGCCTTCATTTACTTGAAATCTTAAAGTAGATCATACTGCCTCCAAATATGAAGGTGTTTTTTCTTCTGCGTTATGAAGCAGTGGCTGATATACAGAACAAAAATAACCACAACTTTCCTACATTCAAAGGACTAATGTTAAGGTACAGCATGATGGGTATGCAGAGGTTAGATCATTAGTGTGAATAAGTGGACGTGGTAGGCTTCGTCTTTCTCTGTCAAACAAGAACTTGCTTCTTTGTTACTGATAAAAACTGATCCCAGTCAGCTCTTCGGTGTAAGAAGAGCCTCTGGGGCAGTGAAGGCTTCTTAATACTGCCGCTCGCCACCACTATCAGAATTGCAGGGGAAAAAAAGTGTAGATACAGTAAACATAAATTATACAATGTAATTATCATATCTGTTCCCTCATAAAGTGTGTCTGACTTTTCATTTTTCAGCATTCCCATTCCATTTTGGTTTTATTAAAGTTATTTTTTGTGTAAGTTTAAATTAAAACCTTTTTAGTGGCCAGATGCTGGCCAGATGAGCATGTTTGTAGTGTGCTTTTAAACATTTGGCTTCCATGTGACTTCATGCTGTAATTTGTTACTAAAAGAGCCTCCTAGAGGTGCAGCTCCCTGCTCTTGTGGCCAATCGGTGCTTTTTGGCTCATTCTTCATCCAATCGGAGTAGTTCATTATACCTGTCAATCAAAGTCACACCTCTGGCAGCTTAGACGCTGCAGGTGCAAATATCACTTAAACAGTGGAATGCAAACGGAGGAGTCAGACAACAGCAATGACGAGATTAGAGAGAATGGCGACAGTGAATTTTCAGAATTATTTACTAAATAGTAATCTCACGAGGCTCGTGCTAGAAGAAAAAAAAAAACAGATGAAAGAGTGTGGACCCGACCGACCAGACTTAAAAATCCAGCAGCAGGCGAGCGACTGTGGACAGAGTTGTTTTCAAGTAGAGCTTATCGTTGTGTTGTAATACCCGACCTCCTGTACCCCCAAATTATTTATCACCAGCCGGGGTAAGCGATGCTGTCCTTCTCCACTAATGTGTCCTGCGGCCCCCCGGTTATTTCCCCACCGTCAGCTTTCTGCAAGCATACTTCAGCTGTTTTGGCCGGTGCAATATGAGTTGCTGGTATTCCTGTGCTTTGCATGCAACATGATGGCAAATCCGCTGTAGGGGTTTCAAAGGGCACCCTTTAAAAAGAAATATCTGTGCAAGTAAGCAGCATGCAGTTGTTGCTGATGTCACCCAGTGCTCAGTCGTTAGGTATATGTGCGGTTTGGATGTAATCAGCCATTCTGCAAACACAAACACATTCCATCAAGGCCGATTCTGTTTAATGGCGTGTGTGTATAGAGAAGTGTGTTCATGTTTTACCTGTTGTGGAGTTATGCAGCATTTACTACCTTGGCTGCTGGCCTGTGACAAAAACATGAAGTTTTACTGAAAACCTGTCACATCAATACAGGTAAATAAGGGGTATATGATGTCAGCAAGAGCCAAACTTCTGCAGTGTTTCAGATTTCAGTGTTAGAGAACGGAAAACTGCGTACAATCATGGGAACGATATGCTGGTGTCTCCTGTTGTTAAAATAACACCTGTACAGTAGGGGAGACACATGCTCTGAAGGGGAACACATGACTGGTGGTGAAAAAACCTACAGAGAGCGCCTTACAAGACAAGCCACATTCACAGAGCTCAGCGTATTCCACCGGGATCTCATGTGTAGGACCAGTATGAAGCAGGGGGGGAAAAAGACGTGGTTTACGATTTTCTGGCTAATAAAAATGTAGTGTGCATTAATTTTCAGTCCCTGACTCACCCCTTTTACTGTAGCTTTAGTTACTAGTCTTTTATATATTCTACATTTATTTAGTCTTTGGCATATCTCTGATAGCTTTACACATCTAGAGAGGGAAATGTTTGCCCATTCAGCAAATTTGCTCAAGCTCTGTCATACCGAATGGAGAGCAACTGTAAATATTGATTTACACTCCTTGCCACCGATTCTTCATTTGATTTAGGTCTGACCTGGCCATTTTAACACAGAAGAGCTTTGATCTGAACTCTTCCACTGTAGCTCTGGTGTTATGTTAAGGGGGTTTGTCCTGCTGGAAGCTGAGCCTCTTCCCCAGTCTCAAATGTATTGCGGGCCCTCCGGAGGTTTTTTTCTACCGTTCCCCTATATTTAGCTCCACCTATTTGCTCATTAACTTCCCATCCCTCTTCCAACATGCATCTCTGCACTATGATGCATTCACCACAGTGTTTTGCTTGTATTCCAAAAATTCACTCCTCTGAGCAGAACAGCTTTGGTCCTCATGCTGCTGTTTTTTTTCATTGATGCTCTCTAACTGCAAATAGTTGCACTGGATTCTGTGTAGCTCCACACTTTTCAGATTTCAGTTCATTACAAATAAATGCAAAAACCAATGTACTGTATATATTTTCCTTCTACCTAACAACTAGGCAGTACTTTGAGTTGGCCTATCACACGAGAACCAATAAAATAGATTGAAGTTCCTGGTTGTAAGCGGACAAAATATGTGAAAATCATTTGGAAAAAACTGTCAGGATGTAAAGAACAGGTCAACACAGCTGGAAAGGAAAATGATTTGATTTGTCTCATGACTCACCAGCTTTCCTGGAGAAAGGATTTGTCCCAGCAGGGGAGAGGGAGGGTGGAAATGTGCCAGGAGGGCGAGCAGCAGGTGGAGGGGGAGGAAAGCGGCCAGCGGGTGGGAGCGGGTCCTAGGAAGTTACAAATCAACACCTTATCATGAGCACAATTAAAAAACTGATTTACCATCTGTTGAAATCTCACCGTCTGAGCTGGGATGTCATTTTCTTTACTTTCCTTTCTGTCATCTTTTGGCTTAGATTTAAACCAGCCACTGAACCAGCCTGTTTTTGCGCCCTGTGTAACACAGAACAAAGATTTGATCCGCGTCACATCCGGTCCGTTTGTACATCAGCCAGTCTGAACATATCTGAGGCCCCACCTTACCTGTTTAGGTACCTCGTCAGGCCCCCCAGACTCCTCCACAGGCCCAGGCATGAGCCCCTGGTGTTGATTGGGACTGAGGTTAACGTCACGTATCTGATTATTAATTTCCAGTTGAAAATAAAGAACAACAGTTCATTTGTTTCTGAAATTAAACAAGAATGGTTTTGTTTTTTTCTGTTTTGAAACAGCTGACGATTTGAAAGCTCTCTCACCCTCCCAGCCTCAGAAGATGAGTCTGCCTCTGTGGGAGGAATGACAACAAAGTAGTTCAGCCGAGCTGATGGCTTACAGGATGTAGTAAATACTGAACAGAGACGGGAATGAATTATGTTTGGCTGTAGCTCCTCACCATCAGCTGCCAGTGGAGGATTACTCAGAGGACAATGTGGCATGGAACTTCGGACTTCAACACCATCCATGTAATGAGGGCTGGTGATTTGACTCATGGGCACTGAGGGAGTATGAAGCACCATTGTTGGCATGGACTCCATGGAGGGGGCATTGGCCTGAGACCTGAATAAACCCCCAGGCAGAACGTAATGGAGCTGGTCAGGACTGGCCTTCCATGTATGAAGTAACCTTTGTGATTTACACTACAATGTTTGTTTGTTTTTTGCCATTTTTGTACCTGTGTGGTGTTTCTGTGTCAATCACTGACATTTCTTCTCCGCTCTCATGGATGAGGCTGTCTTGGTGCTCTGAGCTTCTCAAATACAGGTGCTCATGCTCTGGATCCTGGTTATGACAACTTAAATCATCCAGATCAGGTTCTATAGAGATAGACATGTTCCATACCAAATGTTTAAGAAATATAATACTGGCCGACATTAAATCAGACAAAAGGTTTCCTGTTGTCAGGTAGGATTACCAAAATACCAAAAATTACCAAAAATTCAGAAGTTGAAATCCTCTGGGATTACTGTGTCTTTAAATAATTTAAATTGATGGTTAATTCACGACATCTGAGTTATACTGGGGTACAACCGAGGAGGTAGACAACACCTCCAGCAAACTGCTTCATTAAATGAGATCAAGGAAAAATAAATACCAAGCATCGGATATTGGGTACAATATCTGATGCTTGAATGTGCAATGTTCACGTATTTTAACATTTATGTAAAAATATAAACAGCATTGGAGTGTCCAGCCATCATAGAGAGGAAACAGGCTTGTTGTCCAAGAGTATTTTATTGTGAATCGTGTGAATCAACCGCAGAATAAGAATCCAGACCGTGTAAAGTTTCTTGCTGATGCAGGTAAGAGAATGTCATTATCCACAGTGAATTGAGTCTATGGACAAAAACGGGACTCAGAGAGGATGAACCCTTAACTCTAAAAGCAACTTAAAATTCCAGATAACAATTTGTAAATGTGCTCTGGGACAAAGACCTTCATGTCTGTCGGTATGTGTGTTTGGTCCATAGATACTAATGATTAAAGTAAGCCAAACAGGCAACATTTGAAGGAAAACTTACCTGGGTACAGCTGGCTATCCTCATCGGCCAAAGCACAGCTTGGAGGAGCTTCCTGATTTGTATCAGCACAGTCATAATTCCCCATCTGGGCACAACAAACATAAACGTCGGACTAGTTGTGCATGTTAAGGGTCTAACAGAGAGCAAACCTTTAAACCAGCTATTATAGCATCTCTTGTAGCAGCCTGCACTGTGAAGAATGTCATCACAAACATTGTTTAGCTTATCGGGTCAACATAAGAGACATTAATGGCAAAGTGACTGGTGTTTCTGGCATCTGATCATAAAACTGTGAGTGGTCAGATCGTAAATTTGATGTGATGCTAAAATAAAATGGCAGCGTATCATTCGTTCCGGCTTGACGTGCAGGGAATCTCAAAACAAAATTCCTTGGTAAGCCATTCAATATGCGGAGACAACTAGCTGAGAAGTATTTCCAGTTTGCCGTCATAAACCATGCAGGACCCATGAATGTCTACACTGCATGTTGTGGTTAAAAAGAGTAGCACAAAGAAAAACTCCAGTCTGCATACATACACTGCTGTTAAGAAAGTTTCTGTAACACCATTAACTAAGGTTAACACACCATATCGATCATTACGCACAGACTGATGTTGTAAAGCACTTATTCCTGGTAATAACAGGGATATTTCTGCTTACGTATAATAAAAAAGACGAGCTGCTGTACTCCCATTCACGCTCCCTTAGGTCTGCCAGCAGCTCCTTATTGTCCTTAAATTAAAGTGGACATTAAGAGGAGATCCTGCCTTCGCTGTAGCGGCTCCAAAATTGTGGAACGATCTGCCAATGGATGTCAGGCACGCCTCCTCTTCATCAGAGTTCAAGACTCTTCTTAAAACACATCTGTTTGCTGAAGCCTTTTGCACACCCTGAGAGGTTGACACTATTTTTTTTTATTTTTACTTATTTTAATCTTAACATTAATCAATTTTAATCTAACTATTTTTGCTGTTTTCAACTATGTTATTTGTCTATTTTAGCTTGTCTTTTTTTTATTTGTTTATGTATTTTAATTTTACAGTTATTTTCAGTGGTATGTGTACATCACTTTGTTGACCTTTGTTCTTGTAAAGTGATTTATAAATAAATGTTGTACTGAAAGGTAAAAACATGACATTTAAGATCAGAAATGGCATGACACCTTAAATGTCTCTTATATTTATCAAACTGATAAAAAAAATTATTATTAATACAGAAATGTGGCCGTGATAAAAAAAATGTTTAATACTTGCCTAATGATTTTTATCTTCAAAGGTACTTTTAACCTGGCAAATGAGCCTCATTGGAACCCATACTCTAAATTATTAAATTAGATAGATAGATAGATAGATAGATAGATAGATAGATAGATAGATAGATAGATAGATAGATAGATAGATAGATAGATAGATAGATAGATAGATAGATAGATAGATAGATAGATAGATAGATTTTATGGAGTTTAACTATATAAATCATCCACTCTTCGCTCAAATGTTGAAAACCACAGTCCAAACTCTACCCTCCTATTACTGATGAAACACAGATAAGGCCAAAATTAAAAAAAGCATTGTGTGGAAAAACAAAGTACTCCCCCAAAACACTAGATATGTACAAAATACATAATACTGTAGCATTTAAATGAGGTATGCTTCCTTGTTATCATGCCTGTAAGTCACAATTGCATGTAAAATGCAAGTAAAGTGATCCAACCACTTGATTGCACATTGTACTGAATGTTCATATAATACATTTGCCTTCCTTTAATTATGATGACATATCATTTCCACAACTCAGAACCGAAGCGATATGTATCTCTTCCAAGACATAGCCTTGGTCAGCATGGTGTGAAACGAATGGACTGAGGAAGCTGATCACCTGGAAGTGTTGGTGTCGCATCCGAAGGTGTTTGAGCCACTCCGGTTCCTCTGCTGCTCCACCAAGCCCTGCTTCACTGTACTGACCCTCTGTGAACCTGAGTCTGTCTGAAAGCTGCAGGGAAAATTGACACGGGGCATAGTCCCAATGAGATGAAAAGCATTGATGAGATGGGTCAGACATTCAAATCCTATTATATTAACTGTGCAAACATACCTTAATAATCTCCTCTGTCAGCACATAGTCTGGCTTCCTCTGCCTCAGGATAGCCTGCCCCACCACCTCACAATAATGGAAGGCCTGGGACGAAAGCCCACAGTCCAACAGCCGACAGGCATAAAGGAACTTATACACCTGATCACAGAGCAGTCCACATCAGCATCAAACATCATAGAGAACCTCTCTGCCAGAGTTCTAGTTAAACACAGGTCTGCCACAGTAGGTGTGAACTACCTGAAAGGATGGGATTGAAAATGATTTTCCTCCAAGCGTCTGACAGTACTCGTATAACTCTGTACACTGGATGGCAGAGGTTGAAGCAAAGTGTCTGAAAGACTGCCTGAAGGAGAGGACAGAGCCTATTTCAGAGCCTTGGAAAATAGCCATTACCCCTGAAACCACCAAGTTTAGTATTTTACAAAGCAAAAACATTGAAAAAACAGCTGACTTACAAACAAGGAACAGAACATTGAGATCTCCCAGCATCGGTGTTTATCAGAGAGATAACAAACAGGCCAACATTTATCCTGGCTAGGACGCTGCAAAGCTAACAGGCAAATTTGGAGTACACCCCAAATCCTTGATTTTATGGAAAAGCAGACAGAAAAAAAAGTCTCTAAGAGGATCTCTGAGCGTTTGAAAGAGTGTATGGTGTCTGGAAAGGTTTTCACAAGGTTTTCAAATTTGTTTCTCCTTATAACCACACATTTCTGGGTATTTTATTGGGATGTTATGTGAGGAACTAACACAAATTAATGCTTAATTGTGTGGTGGAAGGAAAATTATTTCAAAGTGAATATGTGAAAAGTACACGGTGGAAACAAATTGCAAACAATTTTCAAGTCTTGCTCCAGATTCTCAAATGGACTGAGGTCAGAACTTTGATTGGCTCAATCTCACATGAAGGTGCTTTGATCTACACCATACGGTCTGCTGTCTCAAATATTTTACAGCATCTAACAGGTTTTCTTCTGCATTTAGCTCCTTCATCTTCCTATCAACTTTGATTAGTTCTTCTGTTTATGCTGTTGGAGAGCATCCCCAGGCACCATGCTGCCAGCACCATGTCACACAGTGGGGTCAGTGTGTTCAGGGTGTTGCAAAGTTAGACCACACATAGTGTGTTGCTTGTAGGCCTAAAAGCTCAGTTTAGCTCACATCCAACCAGAACACCTTCTTCCATATATTTGCTGTGTCTCCTACAGGAGCCTTTGACCAACTACAAACAAGACTTCTTAGTTTTAACATTGTTTTTGTTCTTGCTCCTCCCTCTCCCATTAAAGGTACATAGCCACGTTATATTTTAAAAAAAAAAAAGACCAAAAACTGTTTGATAATGATAAAATAAGGTTATATACACCAAGCGTCCATCCTGATAATGTTTTGATGATCCTTTTTGAGGCTAAATAGAACCCAGCACCAAGCGTGATGAGCAGATGTAAACAGAAGTGGCGCCATCTACTGGCAGTATCACAGAACTGTCAGAAAGCCAGATGGCGACTACAAAATCACTACTAAATAATGTCAGAACAAGCCGGGCCCCTCTGCAATGCCTCGTGGTAAAACGGCAGCTCAGTGTGATCGAAGATTAACGGTTATTAATTAAATACACCGATCTATGGCAAATCTGAAGGCCTCATATCAGAAAATCAAGGAGAAAGAAAATTTCCGTTGATAAACGGAAACAGACACAACGTCAAGGTAAGAACCAATCAATCAATCAATCAATCAATCTATTTATAATGTTGTTTCTACTTAAGACTGCAGAGGCTAAGAAGAGCATTGCTATCACTATTATCCCAGTATTAATAAGGATGTTTACTCACGTCAATCAAATCTGCGTCACATCTAAGCCTCAACAGCTTTAGCGTCCGCTTCAGAGAACACCAACGTTCATGCTGTATTCCCAGCACTATTCGAATCTTTTCCATTTGGAAATCATATTTTTTTGTTAATTTTTTGCGTTAACTGAATCTTAGACCTTTGTTCATTGTTTCTACACTTTGCTATGAGATGATTATAGCCATTTGCTGCTTCAATGTTTATCCCGAACTGCACATGCGCAGTATAATACCACTGTTGTTATTATAAATATACAAAAAGGGATTTACTTACTAAAAATTTAGCAAAAAAGCGTAAAACACAAAATTAAGAACTAATACACCAGCAGGACGTAATAATCTTTCATAAAAACTTTGTATGCAACCAGAGTGAGCTACTGTTGTACAAAAAAAAGAAAAGTCAAATAACGTGGCGATGCACCTTTAATTTGTGACTAATTCTCCAGTCAACAGATCTCCCATTTGAGCTTTGCATCACTGCAGCTCTTTCAGAGTTCTCATGTTTCTCTGATTATTGCTCTCCTTGTCTGTCAATAGTTTAGGCAGACGGCCATGTTTTAGACGGCCATCTCATCTCCATTTTTGAATGGTGGGTTGAACAGAGTTCTGTATAAAGTTTGAAATACTGTATTCTAACCTAACGCTGATTTAAAACTTTCTCACTGACCTCTCCACTGTGTTCCTTTATCCTCATGAGGCTGTTTGTTCACTAAAGTTCTCCAACAAACCTCTGAGGTCTTCACAGAACAGCTGGAAATATACTGAAACCCAACACATGTTCGGACCCTTTTTACTAACTGGGTCAAGTTGGTGGCACAGGGTTTATTCTGTGGTATCAGATGGAAGGGGCTATAAAACAAGTACACACCACACTTTTACTCATAACAGTTTTAAACACCTGTATTATTTTCCTTTCACTTAACAATTATGCTCTATGTTATGTCGGTTTATCAAGACACTGCAAACAAAGACCGTTAGACACCCACATTGTAAATTTACTATAATTCCAGGTCATATGTAGCAGAAATAAAAATAAAACTACTTTCTCCAGACTTGTTCCAAGCAGAACCCTTAAACAGACAAGCTGTGGAGACAGTTTGGCCTGATGAGTGGCAGTAAGTTGGAAGCACAGCTCACCTGTGGCTGCTGCCCAGAAGCACAAGTCTCTCTGCCTTCTGCGGGAACGCCCCAAAGGAAGCGCCGGCTGTCAGGTAACACACATGGGCAGCATGTATTAGGCCCCTGGAGGCTGCAGGGAGAATAGCAACGCCACCCATCAGTGTGTGCTTGTGCATGACTACCAGTCAGTTAGTCAGTGAATCTATACCCAGCGAGTCTCCCATGGTGAGGATGGCCTTCTGCTGTATTGCAGGATTTCCTGTCTCGTTGGAGAGCATCACAGCCAGATGGGGCCTCCAGTCGCCCCATTTTTCATTTCCACACGACTGGGTACAGAACATCATCATTAATACTCTTGCTGGGCTTCATAAAGTATTCATGAGTGGGACATGTGTCAGTTTTATTGCAATATTTTACCATGGATGCAGCTGGCATTCTCCCAGACAGAAGGTGGAAGAGAGTCTGGAGGGGATCGGTCGCTACTAGCTGGCTTGTAAACCTGCCAACAGAGCAGTTTGTGTCGTTTCACATCGTAACCAGGGGTAGCAGCAGTACTAGTGTCAGTTTTAACAGCCTGAAGCAGGAACCAGCCTATTTAAACAGCACCCCTTCTGCCTGACTTTAGAGAATTTACACAGTTCCCCCTGACAGCTCAGGTTCCACCCCTCTTGTCAGTCCCAGATCTTAATCATGCCGGTTATCTGACGGCCCTCTGCTCATACATTCCTCCTCTGACGACCCGACACATGCTGCTGCGTAATATCCCGCTGACTTAAAAAACAGTCAGAAAACATAAATTAATTACATTAAGAATAGCGCTCTGTGACAGACTGGCGACCTGTCCAGGGTGTACCCCGCCTCTCGCCCACTGACAGCTGGAGATAGGCACCAGCACCCCTCACGACCCCATGAGGGATAGACGTGTTAGAAAATGGATGGATGGAAGAATAGCGCTCAGAAATTAATATTCAGCTGTTGCTTGATATATTTTTATTATTCTATTTTTTTAGATTTGGTCAATAAACATTATCTTTTGGGTTTTTTAATTGGACAACACCGTCTGTCTCTTGGGCCTGGCCAAGAAAATGAGACATGACTGAACCTAGTACAGGCAACTGAAGATTTACCCTCTGAAGGACAGTAGATAACATTCTTATCTGTCCTGGAAAAAGACTACAGTGACAAAAAACTAAAACTCTCAAATCAACTACCTGCTTTACTAAATTAAATTTAGTTTTGAGCAGAAAGCGTTCAGAGGTTTCTGGGATTTTGCTCACAGTAAGTAAATAGTCTCAGTAGCTTTCAGCATTACGTTTTAGAGCTGTGATTTGCTACATTGCAGTCTGGACCAGGACAGTGTCCTGATAAAAATGCATATCAGTTACTGTTGTTTTAAGGCAACTTTAAGGCAGGGGAGACACATTAAAGCTGAGGCAGAGGGAGACTTTTTAAACAAATTACCACTTGTGCATTTACATGTAATCCGATTTCAAGGGCTATCCCATTTCAGACGTCTTGGCATTTCTCACCTGTTCAGCACTGTGGCATATGATCTGCTGCCCATCTTGCTAGCCAGAAAAAGTGCATGCCCCCACAGGCCGCTGGTCATAGCAGACTCCAGGGCCTCCTGCTGACCATGTGGAAAACAGTGAGAGGAACACAAAGAGTCCAGCACAACACACCAACTAGCAGTTGGGTCATTTAGATAATTAAGAAGTATAATGGTGTTGCTAGTGATGGGGCGTTCACTGTTTTCAGAACCCTGAACACACCATCTCTGTGTTGAAAGATGGTGGTGGGCCCATAATGCTGTCCATTCATCACCAAGTTTAATTACAGTTTCGAGATTCCAAACCCCCTTCTAGATCAAGGCGGACGTTTTCTGAAATATATAAAAAACTAAATGTTTATTCTGTTTTTTTAAAACACAAAAATAGCCAAGGAAAGGAAAAATTACAATTATCTTAGAAAATGTTTCTAAATCTAAAAATACAAAAGAGTTAGATGCTGCACAAAATCATCATCCCTTTATATTTAGATCCATGGCAAGTTAGGAGGCAGAGTGAACGCAAATTAAACAAGTGTTTTGTTGATCAAAGAGTCTATGTTTGAACCTTCTTTTGGAAAAAATGGAAGACATTTGTTCCAAGCACACCAATGAAGCAGATGCAAGCCTTGTTTTCACCTGAAAGTCCATGCTTATTTCTAGGGCTGTAACAGTTCATTGCATGATTTCTATGAATGTTATTCGATTCATAACATTCATAGAGGCAAAATTATCTGCTTCGAAGCTTCGTTAAATGATGTTTATCTGTTCTGTGCACTGCGTCTGGGTGGCTAACGATAGCCTACCCTACTGATACATGAATGCCTACATGAATGCCAAGTGCGGTTATCAGCTATGAAGGGAGACAGCAACAGGCAAAATGAAGCAAAGAGATATTGGGAACAACAAAGCAGAATGAAAATCATTTTCCACCACAAACCTGCAGACATATGAGAACTGTCAATTTAAAGGATAGCTTGGTTCTGGTTCTGTGGATTTCTTTGCAGTTTTTTGTTAATTTGTGTAACAAAAGAACAAACATTGACTAATATATTACATATTACAAATATTACAAACTGACTGCTGTTTTTTTCTACTTTTCTAACTTGAACATTTCATTTTTTCTGAATGTGCATTATTATTTTTTTAATAATTGCACTTTCTGATTAGTCTTTCTTCTCTGCTGTACAGCTTCACTTTAAAATGCATCTTTTTCATTTTGACTCATCTTGTGCGTAAGACTGGTGCCTTCAGTCGATTTTTAGAATAATCGATTATCAAAATAAAAATTCCTGACAGCCCTACCTATCTCAGCCAGTCATTGTAAAATTTAAAATAACTTTGCTTTACAAAGCATGCAGTCCAGATCTGCTTGCCTTTGAAAAATGATGGCAAAGTAAAGATGCAGAAGATGATAACCACAGACTACTACCATCCTCAATGTTCAAATGTGTGAATAAAAATGTGAGTAAAAACAGAAGCTACATAGAAACATTAGACTACAGATGGTAAGAAAATGACCGAACCTTCTTTCTTCCAGCCAGCAGTAGCTGAGTGTAGCTCTGCAGAGCCTTTTCTGGGCTCCCTCCAAAACTATTTGGATCTCCTGTGAGTAGATCGTCTCCTTTAGCAGGCGGTAGTTCGGCTGCTGGGTGCTCATCAAAATCAATGAGTGTGGGAACATCTGGCTTCCAGCTTCCATCTGAATGGGAATCCTGCATCAGGAGCTCAGCGATATCTGAGCCAACTATTTGCTGGAAAAATTCAAATATGTTAATATCTGATGTTGAACACATAATCACAGCTTTGACTGTTGATATAAATCAATTATGTCATCAGGGTGTAAAATAACAAAGCTGCACCTACACCATTCTGTCTGCAGAGAAGTACCAGTAGATTCCACAAGAGGGCAGCAGAGCTCCCATCTGGCAGCTCGCCATCTCTCATGCAGGTTCCTGCCTTCTTATGAGCAAAGGCTATTGCATCTATTTTATGCAAACCTTCCCTGGCAAAATATGCAGAGACTTTTCATAAAGCAAAGATTCCACAGATTCATTATGATTTCAGATTTCAACTAGCTCTTTTTGTTTTTAGATAGCATGTTATTTAGCGGGTGGAATTTTGTACGTGAGTAACAAAGCAGTACCGAGTTAAAGGTCCAGGAAAGTCTCTCATCTCCTGCTGCTCTGGTGTCTCGCTTAGTATGACCTGTGTAGACGGAAAGAAAAGGTTTCTGAAGTATCTCCGTTTAAATTTCCGACCTAAAATATCTTGCATTTAAACAACTTTATTTTGTGCTTACTTCCAAACTGTGGACTTCCAGATGACTCAATTTCTTTTGCGCTGACAGGGCCGGAGTGACCCGTATGAGCTGGCCCGCTGGCCCAAAGCTCACCACTGCATGAGGGACTGAATACTTTAGAGGAGCCAAGGTCTGATGCACCGCTGCATGCTCTAAACAGGTATGAAACAGAAAACAGCAGCAGGGGATAAAGATGGAGTGAACAGACTGTGAGATTGAATGTCAATATTATACTCACCTCCATCGGAAGTGAAAGCAGGCTGCAACTCCTGATCACAGAGATCAGGTCCGTTCATGTACTGACTCAGCTCATAGCTGCTGGAAGACAGTCCAGAGGTTTTGGAGCTCTCTAATGTCCCGGGATAATCAGAGGACACATCCTCGTTATCTCTGTAAGGATTGACTTTATAATCACTGAGGTAACGCTGGGAGCTTTCACTGTTCTGGTCATACCTGAAACAATGGTAATCTGACATGAATGCATTATCATTTTGGGGGTTTTAGATCAACACTTACAATAAGACTGGCAAACGGTTCTCAGCTGGACCACAAGAAACCCAAATGTGGTATCAGAGGAGACATACAACAACCATTCATAACACTGATCACTCTCCAAATACTCAGCTCTCCGCTTTGCCATCAAGACAGCAATCTGGCTGCTTTAATATCAGATAGCAAGTATCAGTGGCAAATTCTGTAAGTTCTAGGATATGCAAACCCAGGTGTGGACTATCCATGGTTGCGTTCACCCACAGACTGCTGGTATAATCTCAGACCATAAAAGTATCTGAGTTCCTTTTGGTCCACCACTGTTATAACATATTGTTTTTAAATGTTCATCTGAGTGGTAGGATCCACAGTTTTCCAGCAGGAAGGATGCTTCAACCAGAAGACTGTATGGCGGTTCGCTTGTTGTGCATTAGCATGATGGAAAAGAAAACCAGATTCATTGGACAGTAAATAATCAGTAAAACTAGACAGTCCTTGGGCTCCTTTGGCTTCCTGTTCTTCCCCCGTTCCTCTAGAACTGGCAATAAACTTTGTAGCAGTTTGAGCTTCAGTAATTAAACTGTTGGATCAAACTACAATAGCAGAGCTTTTGCTCAGCTTTGAAACTCGGCTGCTGCGTGCTGCCCATTGCAGACCGGGTCTTGTGGGTCCTGACACACTGCAGATTTAAACCGTCAACTCAGACATCAGTATAAGAAGGATTTGTGAGAAATGAATGTTGTGTCATGCTTGTTTTTATATTTTGTGGCTTTCTGACACTGTTGTACTGATGTTAGGCCAATTTGGCTCACTCGTGGCATCGTATGGCTTTATAAAATCATTTTAGATCATTATTATGAACCTTTTTGTATGAAAGTATGTACATGCAAAGCTTCTCACAAGTGAGCATAATATGTTTCTGAACATTTAACACCTTCAATATGAAATTTATCTTGTACACTTCAACCGACAATCTTGGATTTGGATTTTCCATCCAATAAATTTAAAAAGCTGCAACAACGTGGTCATATAAGTTAGCACGCCTTTAGACTAAACCTTGTTTAAGCTTTTATTCATCATTCTATCAGTGTTTACAATATTGACTCACTAGACCTTTTAAAGTCCCCAAATTCCACCAGATTGTCTAGATATCCATTGTCCACCACCTTCTTTAGGTGATTTAATAAATGTGGTTTACAACTCTGTCTAAGCCATTTAGAAGAGAGTTTTTTTTCCCAGACATTTGAAGGTTTTCGTCAACAGCGACTGTTATTTGGAATCATTTATGACTTAATATAAACCTCATTTTGATCTAAAAAAAAAAAAAAAAAAAAAGTTATCCAGGAGCATGATGCTGTCAGCACCAACCTTCACTGTTGACATGGTAAGGTGCAGTGTTGTAGGTCTCCCAAAGCTCACTTTTGGAGTAAAGGTGTAAAGTTCAAGTTCAGTTTAATCATAATGAAGATCTGGCGATCATGGCCTGTGGGTTTACTTTAGGGGAGAAAGGATGCTTATGGTTGTAATTAAATCATCATAACGTTCTTCACAGGAACAAACATAATTTAAAAGCACAAAACATGCTTACGCAAATGCTTGCCTAAATAAAAATGTCTTTAGATGTTTCTTAACAGAGACTGTAGATTATGTGCAGCGTAGAGACAGCAGGAGAGCGTTCCAAAGTCTCTATGGAACGCTGGTCTGAGGACCTGCCGACATTTAAAGTCCTAGGCAGAGAAAGAGGCTGCAAAACATCCTGTATATATTTAGGAGCCAGATTGTGGATTGCTCTGAAAGTTAAAGCCAAAATTTAAAAATGCATCCTAACGTGCACAGGTAGCCAGTGCAGGGAGGGCTTTTTTTAGTCGGCAGCCTTGCTGCAGCATTTTGCACAGACTGAAGACGGGCCAATGAGGATTTATTTAAACAGTTAAAAAGACTATTGCAATAGTCTAAAGTGGAAGAAAACCTGTTAATACAGTTAAAGAAAGAAATGGAGCTCTGCGGTTTACCTGTGTTCCTCTAAATTGAGGCTTGCTCCGTGGCCTTGCACGTGTGTCCTTTCAGGGTACTGATTGACTTTCCAGAATTCTGGGGGCGCCCACTGTACAGCATCTCAATAAGCAGAACAACATAGCATGTCATTTTACATATCACCCTATAAACAGGGGTGAGAATATTTGGTTCCAAATATCGGATTGGAGGCCCAATCAAGGCACCTTCAAACTGCTGGAGTCTCTGAACTCAATTCTCAATAGCTGTTGTTGGTATACTTTAATGTCACCGCACATCCAGCGAACAGTGAAGCTGTGACTTGGTTGGCTAGTGTTTAAAACCCACGTTCTGTTTGCAAACCTGTAATATCGGCCATAAAGATTTTTTGGTAATCTAAAAAAGTCTGAGTTTTAGCTAAGAAACTGCACTGCAGCCTTTACAGTAAGACTGTACTGTCTGCTCTGTACGTTCTGTCTGTGTCATGTGACCTGCTCAGCATGCTACGCCATGACAGCTGTCCCTGCTGGGGAGAGCAATGAAGAAAGCCACTGAAACACCGATCACTCAGTTTGACAACGTTCATGCCAAAGCATTAAGTATTTGAAGCAGAACAACTTTTTTTTTTTTACCAAAGCCTTGTCTGCACACGATCCGCTTGCATCACACTGGAAGGTGTTTCAATGCAGATTATCAATAAGTCTGATAAAAACAGAAGTAATCACGCTGTTAGCCTCATAGTCTTCTGCATTAAAACTTCAGCAGCAGGAGCAAGATGTTCTCATTGAGGCCTGTAGTTGTTTGTCTTGCGTTAGATCCTTATTTAAGAACATAAGGCAGGCCTGGGACCAAATCCCCATACTAGTGACGATATTGGAAATATGGTGTTTTTGTAGTGCTACCAAGTCACTTGAAGTTCAAACACGTCCAATGCCCAGATTCCTTTTGTTATTGCTTTTTGTCACATTCAAACAGATGTCAATGGACGAAAATTATAATCTGAGGTTAGAAAAAATGCTTGGAGGATAATAAATTAACTACGTCAGACCATTTCCTGGTTCAATCTCACTCACCACTTGGCTCAAATAAGGTCAGAGCTCATGATTCAACCATGATAAAGAGACTGGGCAAAGATAGCACAGGAAAGTCATAAAAACCGCTACCAACCACATAGGATACCAAGAAATTTGCAAAAAGCATCTTAACGATCACCCAAACTTTTGACAAAGTTATCTGTGGACTGATAAGAAAAAATTTGGATTTTTGGAAACTGTATGTCCTGCTACATCTAACGTAGCACTTCAGAAAATGAATCACAGCTCTTGTCAAACATGGTGGTGGTAGTGTAATGGTCTGTGGCTACTTTCCAGCTTCATGACCTCAATAACTTGTCCTGTTGGCTAATATTAATAATTGTTGTTTTTACAAAAAAGTAAAAACAAAAGAAACCTGTGAAGGGATAAAAACGTTTTCACCCCACTGTACATGGCATTATGTTTATGTAGTATTGAACCCGAACTCAAGATTAGATAACCTTAAAGGACCGGGGTTGGTATGAGGAGCAGAAAGTCCTGATCTGGACATCCCTTCTCTAAATATCTCACTAGACTTGTGTGGTGTCATAATACCTGGTTGTGCATGTTGTCCTCTGTAGTAGTCATAATAGCCATAGCCGTCCTGGTAATCCCAGTGGTTATGGGGGGCATAGTCATTACCATGCCTGCAAAATAAAAATGAAAAATACAAGAATCCTGGTTTAATCTGTGCATTTGTGCAACATCTTCACCTGTGAGGTCTTACAGAATTTTGGCTTACAGATAATGAAAATCCAAAATTCAGTGTCTCAGAAAATTAGAATACTGTGAAAAGGTTCATTAATGGAAATTTATGGTTTAACACCCTAATCGGCTAATCAACTGAAGACACCTGCAAAGGTTTTCTGAGCCTTTAAAGGGGCTCTCAGTCTGGGTCAGTAGGCGACACCATCATGGGGAAGACTGCTGACTGGACAGATGTCCAGTCGACACCGTTCACAAGGAGAAGACACTAAAGGTCATTGCTGAGTAAGATGGTTGTTTAGAGTTCTGTATCCTAGCATATTAACACAAAATTCAGTGGAAGGAAGAAGTGTGGTAGCAAAAGGTGCACCAGCAACAGGGAGAACCGCAGCCTCGAGAGAATTGTCAAGCGAAATCCCTTCAAGAATTTAGGGAGATTGACAAGGAGTGGACTGAGGCTGGAGTCAGTGCCTCTAGAACCACCACATAGATGAATACTAGACAGAGGCTGCATGCGTCCTACCTGGGCTAAGAAGAAAAGGAAGTGGACTGTTGCTCAATGGTCCAACGTCCTGTTTTCAGATGAAAGTAAATTGTGAATTTTATTTGGAAAACAGGGTCCCACTGTCTGGAGGAAGAGAGGAGAGGCCCAGAATTCACGTTACTTGAAGTCCAGTGTAAAGTTTCCACAGTCAGTGATGGTCTGGAGTGCCATGTCATCTGCTGGTTCTGGTCCACTGGGTTTTCTGAGGTCCAAGGTCAACACAGCCATCTAGCAGAGCACTTCATGCTTCCTTCTGCAGACAAACTATAAGGATGCTGATACTGTTTTCCAGCAGGACCTGGCTCCTCCCTACACTGCCAAAGGTACCAAAAGCTGTTTCAGTGACCATGATGTTCCTGTTCTTGGTTGGTCAGCAGCCTCCCCTGACCTGAAGCCCATAGAAAATCTCTGGGCTGTTGTCTGGAGGAAGATGAGAGACACCAGACCCAACAACACAGATGACCTGAAGCCAGCTATCAAAGCAATCTGGGCTCCCTGGACACCTACACAGAACCACATGCTGACGGCCTCTATGCTACGGTGCATTGATCCAGTAATTCATGCAAGAGGAGCCCAACCAACTATTGAGTGCATAAAAATGGATATACTTCTCAGAAGCCTGACATGTGCCTAAAACATCCTTTTTTTCTTTGGTCTAATGTGATATTTTAATTTTCTGAGACACTGAATTTTTGGTTTTCTTTGTCATGATCGTCAAAACTATACAAGAAATAAAAGCCTGAAATATTTTTCCTCTTTTTATAATGATTCTCTATAAAATAATCGTTTCACTTTCTGAAATGACTGGCCAGAAATATTTCAATTTTATACAATATGAAATATTTCTTTAGATGTACCTGTAATTTGCTTAGTAGGCGGCACCAGCCACTGTTTCTGAATGACCGTATCAAGATACTAACTAGCACATGTTGAATATTTATCAGCAGTAACCTTTGCTGAACGAGAAGAGAACTGACCTGGACTGAGGTCTGTGATGCTCCTGCCACCCGTAAGCATAGGCATATTCCTGAGAGTTGTACTGAAACAGAGGAGGTCTGGCAGGTGGGCTGGTGAAGTGGGTCACGTAACGGGCATCAGGACGACCCCAGTGCTGGTCCTTCTCTCTTGGCTCAGGCGGAGGATAGTTCGGGTCCCATTGTTGCTGAGCAAATCTGGAGTAATGCTCCTTGTCTTGTTTCCTGTGAGAGCGGCGACTGGAGTCCGGCAGCTGGCGGCCTCTCTGATCCATCTCCGAGGATAGACTTTAACACCTCAAGTAAGAATCAGAATAAAGTGCCAGAGTGTTGGGTTTATTTTTTAAATTGTCATTCACAAACAGGATTGCGGTGTGGGGGTTGCTGTGGTACTCACAGTTCAGACCTGTCAGATGAAGGCAAAGTACATCCACAGCTTCCACATCATTCATGGGGAAACACACACACACGAGCTGATAACAAGTCAGCCTGATAACAAGAGGAGAAAGTTCACACACTGCAACCCAAAAAAGGAACGTGTGAATGCAAACCAGCAGTGCCAAAACAGTCTGAATGAGACTAAAGCAAGATTAAAAACAAAAGGAAAAAGTCTTCATAAACGCACACACTTAGATTACAGATTCATTTCAGGATGTTCAGAGCATGAAGAGGAGACAATCCCACCATCCCCGTAGTGTCTCCAGTCGGGATCTCAGTGAGCTGAAGGTAAACAGTGGAGCACACCCTGATTGCTGTTCCTGCTGTGGTCCATCCTTTGGCTGATTAAAAAAAAAAAAAAAAAACATCACTCACATTCATGATGTGCAGAACAAACCGGATCCTCGCATTAGTGGTTTCTTCATGTTGTGGAAACGGGCAACTTTGTAAACTCTGAGTGTTGCCACGTTGTCGGTAGGGAGGATGTGCAGGGGACGGTCACAGCGAGCGGCTCAGAGAGGGCTGATCTCAGGTCAGCTGCAGTCAACGCTTCAGGGCACAGGGAGCAGTGGAAACTGACTTCAAAACAGCCCTGAGAACGTCAGAGCCGCGCGGCTTTCACGTAGCTTTAAAATGTCTCCACCAGAGGGCGCAAGCGTATAAATTAAAAAGACCTCTGCGCCCTGCTGTAACGTCTCAGCTGGCCCCACAAATCCCCACATACGACAAGATCCTGGTTCTGTGGGCCGGAATCGGTGGTGAGACTTGGGTTGTTTTTAGTGAGAGCCATTAGCACAAATAAACTGTTTCACTAATTCTTTGCAGTCAGCAGATGTTCCGTTTGAAGAAATATACTACTGTCTGTGTGTGATACTGAGATACAAATACAATACAAAAATAATGCAACCAAACAGTTTTAACTCCAACTGTCACCATAGATTGATATTAGTAACATATCTCAATGGCTCTCTCTACATTTTACATGCAAGGCAGCCATTTTGAGTTGTGAGGTCAGAGTTGGTGATCAACCTCTGACCCCTGGGGGTCTTTTCAGAGTAAAAACTGAATGCAAATGTCTGACAAGCAAGGCTCTAAAGGTCACGGGTTCCCAACAATCAGATCATCTCAGATTATTTTATCAGACTGCCCAGAAACATGTGCATCATGTTAAACGGTCTCTCTAAATTGCCTTTAGATGTGTGTGTGCTTCTGTTGCCCAGTGATGGCCTGGTGACCTGTCAACGGTATACCCTGCCTCATGTCCAATGACCGCTGGAGTGAAGGGTTTACTAAACTAGTAATGCTGCAACCCTTAATTATATAACCTGTTGGAATGAACCATTTTCTCCCTTTTGCCTTCTTTCAAAACAAGGAAAATATTATGACATTTCAGATATCCATACGTGCTCCATATCTCATCAAGTCTAACTAACCATCTCTCTTTGTAGATCTACGTAGATGCTGTAAATCTACGTAGATGCTGTAAATATACGTAGATGCTGTAAATGATTACTTAAAGTTACACATTACAAAGTAATAATCATCTATATATGTACACTAACAACATATCTTGACAAAGGTCAAGGTGTGTTATTAGTGTTATTAACTGTAATCGTTACGAATATGCATTAGTGTCCCGGGAACATAGGGCTCATCTGTCAAGTCAAGTTTATTTGTATAAGTGCATTTCAGGGGCAAGGCGGTTCAAAGTGCTTTACATTATGAAAACATAGTGTCCATAATCTCTGAGGTCTCTTTTTGCAACAGCACACTCCAGCTCCCTCTGGGGAATCCCAAAGAGCTCAAAACGGGATCTTAATCATCAGACCCTCAGATCAGCCTCCTTTCAGTTTGAAGGAGCAGAGAATAGTCTGACATGCACCTGCATCACACCCTTATGTTTGAAGGGTTGCGTCTGGGATCAACATTTCTCGCTACTTTAAACCCCCTATAATGGTAAATGAGAGTTGAAACACAGATTTGCCTCTAAGTCGAGAACTTTTTGGTTGGACTCAATCTTCCCCAGACCAGAGCATTGATCCGGATGTCTACCGACAAAGCTTGGATCTATCTGTTGCTGCGACAGACGCAGCCCTCGCCTGCAGCATCAGTCCCCTTTTACAGCAAACTGAAGGAGGGAAGCTGGTGTAAATCACAGCAGAAGAATAATGTCAGAAAGGCAAACAGATTTATTTTTCAGAAAGGCCTACATGATATTCAGGATGTCATGTTTTTTTTTCGTGCCCACGGGAGACATGGAGAGCCGGTAGGGGGCGCCAGATTCACAACAAGCACGTTTCTTTTCTCCACTGGAAACCCCGGCTGTGTATTTGCATGTTGCCGACCGACAGCCAATGGGAGGGCTTCATGTTAATGAGCGTGTGGATTCACAGGCTGGCTGTCTTACTCCGGGGAGCAGACGGTCCACCGAGCAAACAGCGAGCATCCCGGCGCCAGAGCAGCTCTCCCTCCGCCCTGGACTGTGTAGGACACCGAACCGCCTGGATGTGCAATATGACTTTTGAAGAAACCGGAGGAGAAAACTCTGTAGAAAGGTCAGTCCCTCCTATTATACCTGGAACTTTTTTCTTTTATTTTGCATGTCATGTGAATTTAGCTGCAGAATAAGTTTTTTTCAGTGTCGGGCGTTTCTCCGCGCAGTTAGCTTTTAACTCCGTGAGGTCGCAGCAACAGTTTGCTTCGCTTCATTCCGGCTAGCCTTAAGCTTTAAGCTAGCATTAGCCTTATAAAGCAGCCTGCCAGCACCGGCAGAGCAGCTGTCTGACGCCGGTTCCGCTCGCGTCTCGGTCCGCGCTGCAGGTCGCGCTCTGCATGCAAGGTTACATCATTCACTGTCATCTGTGTCAGATGAACTCGGACAAAGCCCGTCCGCTCTGCCGCTCTGTCAGGGCATTGATCCCCGTTGTCTGCTGTTTCCTCCAGGATGGACTCGGTGGCTCAAGCTTTGGAGGAGGTCCTGAGCTCGGCGTTGCCTCAGGGTTGCATCACCGTCGGGGTCTACGAGGCAGCAAAGTCCCTCAATGCGTGAGTTCATCTCCTGCTCTCTGTGCCGCCCCCCCCTGGACAGGGATCCGTGCGACGCGACTCACTCCTTCTCCCGATCGTTTCCCCTCTTAGGGATCCGGACAATGTGGTGCTGTGCCTGCTGGCAACGGATGACGAGGAGGACGTGGCCCTGCAGATCCACTTCACTCTGATCCAGGCGTTCTGCTGTGAGAATGACATCAACATCCTGCGGGTGGGCAACATGTGGCGGCTGGCCGAGATACTGGGGGGAGTGAAGCCTGGAGGGGAGCCCACGGACGTGCACTGCGTCTTGGTTACCGTAAGTCTCCTTCCTCTGCTGTAAATTGCTCATTAGCGTGTGAGCAGCCTGATGAGTCAGAGCCAGAGGGCTCATGTGTTAGTGTTGGTTCCACAGTGTGAATAACTCTGGGCCTTTTGGTCCACCTGAACCAGCATGCTCTAACTGCTTTGCTCCTCCTGCAGAACCCACAGTCGGCCCTCTGGAAGGACCCTGCACTGAGCAAAGTGAACAGATTCTGCAGGGACTGCCGCTGCCTGGACCAGTGGGTGCCCGTCATCAACCTGCCAGATCGATGAAGCCCTTCGGAATATCTTCTGTATTGATTGCATCCAGGGGGGCAAAAAAAAACACACCTGCAGAGGGGCCTGTGTTAATGTCTATGTTGGACTTAATTGGAAAGCCCCCCCCCTCCACCCCTTCCTCCTTTTGTCCCCCTCACCAACCACCCAAAGAGAGCAACGGGACAGTCAAGAGAGGAGGGTGGGATTTAAAGAAAAACAAGAAACACGAACGGTTCAGCAAATTTGCCACGTCAGGGTGCCAAGTCGCGGGTCAAGAAAGAGTGACTCAGCAGTCCTCGTTGCCAGGATTTCCGTGCTGCTGCACCTCTCTCTGCCGAGAAGGAGTCCTTTTACGAGGAAACGGCATCATGTGAGGGGAACGAGCGCACGGCGTGGTGAGCACATGCACCGGCCCGGGCCTGAATGGAGGGGGGAGCTGACAGCCCTCCAGGAGCTGGACCACAGGGGGGGGGGGGGCGGACTGGTCAGCTCCCAGCTGGTGGACCATCCTGTGAAAGCTCGACCAAACATGAATTCCTTTAGCATCACATTTATTTAATGCTATTTAAGAATTGTCACTTTGCTAACTTAAAAAGGGAACGTTTTTCTTCTGTCGTTACTGCTATCATCTTTCAGGACGACGTGTTCGGAGTTGTCCGTTAAACGCTGGTGTTTTTACGTGTTGTTAATTTAAAGAATTTTATTTATTGTGCATAGTTCGCTGGAGATTGCCATGTGAAAGTGAAATAAACAAACAACACTTCCCAGGCTTGTTCTGCCTCGATGATTTCCCGTAACTACAGACTTTCTGTGAAGGAAGTACCAAGGCGTGTTGTGTTTTTTTTATGACAGCTTGTCCTGACTGACGCTTATTGCCCCAGAGCGTTTAGCACGTTACCAGGCAGGTTACACCGCTGCTGCAGCAGGTATCTACCGTTTCCTGCAGACCTCTGCACAAAGTGGAAATCTCATTTAGATGGAGACTTTGTTTATTGTCTAGAATTCACTATATGATAAACTGACAAACACATCCTCTTCACATTTTGTCAGGTTGCTACTATTAACTTAATAGATTTAAATCGACAGACCAACACAAAGTAGTCCATGATTACAGTAGGAGTAAAAATGAATTTTCTACAGCTAAAAATCAGAAGTAAGCTGTGCGTTTGTATTCAGACACGCTCAGTCGATACTTCGTAGGACAACCTTTGGTGTAGTTACAGCCAACAGGGTTTTAGTTTAGGTCTCTTCCAGCTTTGCGCATATAGTGACTGCAGTTTTTGCACATTCTTTTCTTCAAAATGGCTTCAGCTCCGTCCGGTGGGATGGAGAGCATCTGTGAACGGCAGCTTTCAAGGCTTGCCACAGATTCTTAATTGGGTCTAAGTTTGGACTTTAACTAAGCCATTATAAAACAATGTGCTTTGTCCTAAACCCTTCCATTGTCGCGCTGGCTGTATGAATCAGTATAAGTCGGCAGGTTTGTGACACAAAGCATTTGTCTTCGGTTGCACTTTACTCTCGGTGAAGACGTTTTGAGTATCAATACATAAAAGGTAATAAAAATATCTTTGTAAATATGTGTACAGGGGTGGTGTGTGTGGGGGGGGGGGGTCGTTAGGACCCAAGAAGAACATTTTATATATTTCTATCTGGTTTTGGGATGATTTAGATTTTTTTGTGATAGGGTCCATAATTTCTGGCGGCACCGCTGACAGTGTGTACAGGAAGAGATTTTTGGGTTGGTGCAAATCAGCATGGTACCGATCTGGGTACTCTGAGGTAAGTGTTCATCAGAGAGCCCGCCTGGAGGAACAAAACGGTCACCATCCTGGATCAGACCAATGACAGCGGTGTCGTCTGCAAACATCAGGAGTTTCACAGCCGCTTGGGAACATTGTCCTGCTGGAAGGTGAATCTCCTACCCAGTCTCAAGTCTTCTGAAACCTCTGTCAGGGGTTCTTCCAGCATTATTCTCTATTTAGCTCCATCATCCTCCCATCAACCATGAGCAGCTTTCCTGGCCCTGCTGACTTAAAGAATCCCCTCAGCATGACGCTGACACCACAGTGTTGTCCTCCATAAAAGTTTCATTTTGACTTTGTCTGAGCAGAGAGCCACCTTCTTCCCTATATTTGTTGCATTGCCTACATAGCTTGTGGCAAACAGAACGGCTATTTCTCAACACTGGTTTTCTTCTTGCTGCTCAGTCATACAAAGATCTGTTGAATGTGTAACCAATAGTCATCCTGTCATCAGATCCTTTCACCTGTCGGATGTGTCGCTTGGCCTTTATGATGCAGTCCTTTTCCCTAACATTCTCTAACAAACCTCTGCAGCCTTCACAGAACAGCTGGATTTATGCAGAGATTCAGTTACACACTGAACGCCTATTTCAATAATCGGGGGACTTCTGAAGGCAATTAATGACACCGACTTTTTGTCAGAGGTAACGACACAAAGCAGGAGGACTATAAATCCATGCCAAAAACTTCAGATCTTCATTTGTAAAAATAAATTAATAAAATAAGGTAGGAAACCCCTAGTTTTTACTCTTCGCATCACAGTTACACATTACTTTGTGTTTTTCTATCAAATGAAGTTCAAACAAAAAATAGGTTAAAGTATGTAGCTGTAATAAAATGAGGAAAAAAAAGTCGCAGGGGTTGGAATACTTTTTCAAGGCACTCTGGTTTAAGTGGAGGAAAACAGCTACTGTGGTTTTAAACCTGTGCAGGATCAGGCTCACTGTGGCAACATGTTCTTTGCAGCCATCTGCTTTAATGCAATCCCAGCTAAATTTACTGCTGACTGGCTAAAAATAGCAAAGAGGGAAGGAAAAAGGGTGGTTGAAGACCCCTCTCAGGCTGTAAAAAGAGAGAACCAGAACTTATTAGTGCTGGTGCTCGGAGGGGAGGAACAAAGCTTTCCACAGAGAGGGTCACGAGACAATGGCTTCATGAGTCAGGCCTATTCAGGTCTCTTATTGCTAGAGCTGTACAGTAGTTTAGCTTTGAGGCTAAAAATAGCCCTGTGAATAGAGGCGTTCCCATCTGACCGCTGACACTCTGGCAACGGGGGGGGGGGGGGGGGGGGGGGTACTTGTGATTCACTGCTGCAGAGATGTCAGTTTGCAGCCGGGGACAGACATCGAGAAGACAGCGAGCCTCTCTGGTGGCGCTATCAAAGATGGAGGGAAGCAGATTGGGTGGAGGAACTGGGTCAAAACGCAGAGAGCAAAGCTGGAATGTGGGTTAAGACAACTGCTGGAGATTTCATGCACATCTCTGTTTGAAATGAGCAGGGATGGTTTGCAGATTGGACAAGGTCTGCAGAGCTCCAAATGCAGAAACATGTCAGAAGTCCCTGCAGAGATAACTTTGCACAGGCACCAGATTTTTAAAAGATTTTTGGTAGTGTTCTGTGGAAGCTGCCATTCTGGCAGTTTCGGTATGAAGGTGAGGCGCTTCTAAGGAAATATGGCAATCATTCCAGAAATACCAGAGTTTGTTAAGTGAGATGACACCTAGAGGAGTAAAAACACCAGCCTGCTTCCTGTAAATCAGAGGAATGGCCCCTGAAAAGTAGGTGAAATGGTAGAGATACCGGACTATTAGCTTACCGCAGCTTACGTATACAACAACACTGGAAATACAGCTGATACAAATCTGAGCTCATCCACCATCTGCATCGAGTACGGATTACATCAATGTGGGCCATGAAATATGGCTTGACCTGGTTGTAAGTGTAACATCACACCTGAGGAGCAGGGGAGGAGGGGGCACAAAGGGCTGGGGGAGGATTGCATAACAACCGGTGCATGGCTCGGCGCACATAAACACTTGGGATGGGAAATTAGAGCAAACATGTTTGCGTGCCTGACCTTGTTGGCTCATCCACCTGTTTGAACACAGTGACCTGTGGCTGCGATGGAGGCACGGTGATCTCAGCGTAGGAAAATAGCCTCCGACGGATTTTGATCGTGGCTTCCCCGCACATGCTGATAGAAATAGTTCAGTCCTCCATGCCCTGACGGAACGCTAAAAACATGGGCCGCTTCCACAGCTATGCTTACGGCAATATGCGGAATGCAAATCAGCAAAACCCGACAGCAGCTACACCGTTTTGCAAAAATGTTCACACGTCACATTTTCACATTTTTGTCATGTTACAGTCTGAAATTTCTATTAATTTAATTGGGATTTCATGTGAATTAGCACCACATAGTACCAATATTATTGTGAAGTGGAAGGAAAAGGGTAAAGGGCTTTAAAAACGTTTTACATATAAAGACGTAAGTGGTATGCACTTGTGTTTAACCCCTCAGGAGCAATACCTTGTAGAATCCCCCTTTTGCTGCAAGTAAAGCTTTAAGCCTTCAGGGTGTATCTCCACCAGCTCTGCACATCCCATGACTGAAATGCTTGCCCATTCCTTTTTGCAAAAGACCTCAAACTCAGTCAGGTTGGATGGAGCGCGTCTGTGAACAGCAGGTTTCAAGTTCTACCATACATCCTTGACTGCATTTGGTTCCAGGCTTGGACTAGACCATTTTAACATATGATTTTAGGATCGTTGAAGTAAACCATTCCATTGCAGCTTTGGGCTGCATGTTTAGGATTGTTGTCCTGCTTGAGGCCAAAACTCCGCCCTACTTTTGTGTGTTTTGTTTTGTTTTTCTTCCAGGATTGCCCTCTGGCTAGCCCCCTTCCATCTTCCACATCACCTCTGTCCACCTTTTCTGTCTCTGCTGAAAGCAAATGTCACCAGAGCATGTTGTGGCCACCACCATGTTTCACTGTAGGAATGGTGTGTTTAAGGTCATGTGTAGTGTTGGTTTTCTATCACACATAGCATTTTGCACACTGGCCAAAATGTTGCATTTTAATTTAATCTGATCAAATCACCTTCTTTCACATGTTGTTGATGCGTTCTTGGAGAAATTTTGGTGGATGGCCTCTCCTGAGAAGGTTCACCATTGTTAGTTGTAACACCCATTCGTAGATAGTGACTTTTCCCTTAGAAATGGCTTTGTAACCCTTTCCAGTCCAATAGATATCAATGACTTTGGATTGGGAGATGATGTGTTGCTCTGAGACCTTTCAGCCAGCTTCATGTTGTCAGATTGAAGGGAGTTATCTATTCTGTAGGTCTGGCAGTAACCAGGCTTGGGTGGGACTACTGAAATGTAACCAGAAAATGTGATTTTTCCAAATTAATTCCTTAGGTGAACCTCGAAGAGACATTGTATTCTTCGCCTTTTTTAATGGAGTCAGGTTGCTTTGGATAGGTTTTGCCCCCAATAACTGAAACCATAAAAACAAATGTCTGTATTAAGTGACATTATGCTTGTCTGATGTGAAAAGTTAAAAGTTGTTTGATGATATCAATAATTTTAGCATGACAAAAAAAAAGAAGAAATCAGAAAGAGGCAAATACTACTTCCCAGCACAGTTTATTAATGACAAAAAAGCAATATGTAAATCTATTTCACAGCCAACACACACCCCGAGCTCTCTTTAATTCATTGTACACAGCATTACCCAAAAAGCACTTGTGTGAGAGTTAAAGCTGTCTGGTTTCAGGATTAAGACTCAGGCAGACAAAACTGTAACAGCAGATCTTGAGTACAAGCATCAGCCACATCATTACAGACATTATATGGAAGCTAAGAGCAGAGTATAACAGTGTAATAGTCATCTGCAATCTAGCTTTCACAGTGCTTCAATGGTCCAGTAGCCTTTCAGTGAGGGGATCATAAAGAGATGTTTTCAGTGTATAAGAAGAGTCAAGATTATGCCAAGAATACACCCAGCAAAAGAACAGGCTGGTGGAAACACGTATCAGACCCAGCAGTTTTTGTAAGCCAATCTCAGACGACACTGTTACTACCAGAGCAACGCCAGCAGTTGGTTTCATTCAAACTACACTGCTCACATAGAGATTCAACGAGAACACCGAATTGGAATCGGTCGATTTTCAGTTTGACTGGTCCTAGCTGGTGACCAGCCGGCCAGAAACTCGTTTTCTTTCAGATCACCACGCTGAGCAGGACCATGTCGCGCCGAAAATACCAATCTTCAGAGAGGGTGCCGTCACACTGATTTCAAGTTAGATATTTCCAGCATCAGGGAGGCTTTTGAAATAAAGTCAGAGAAAATCTGACTGTATTTTCAGCAGATAACAGGAAGGCAGAGCGTATTACAGCAAACTGCTGTAATACATTCAACCTCTGTTAGTCATGGATCATGTTGAATTGGGAAACGTTGGCAGCTTTTTAGACATCTACACTCTAAGGAAAGGATCCATATTCTGTAAGGAACACACAGGAACTGTTGTCTGTTATGTCTTTAAATGAACAACAATGTAGTGGTCCTGTCCTCATCATTATTACTTGTGATTGTTAATCCATGGCTGCCTAAGGCATAAGGTGAACGTCACTGGCAACAGAGCTCCACTCTTCACTGTTTTTCATTTTGTAATGGGCAGCAGTCTGTTAATCCACTCACAGGATGTCGTTATCTTGAGTGATCCTCATCAGCAGAGCACAAACTCACTCTTTCCTCAAGCAAGCACGATGAAAGTAAAAGGTAAAGACGTCACTATCTGACTGGCCCACTGAGTAAGAGGTTTTGTTTTGGCATCGTATGACAATTAATCATTACGAGTTGTGCCACGGCAGAAACGTGAAGTCACACCTGGGCCCATCTCGTTCAAACAATGTCTAGACCCGAAACTTTGACCAAAGCCCTCAACTTCTGGACTTCTTTGGTCTTAATTTCATTTAGGAAGTATAGGTGAAAAAAACGTAACCACCACAGAAGCCTTTAGGCAAGATGTGTTCAACTATCAGCTGTGTTACATTAGAGGTTTAAAACGACATTCAGCTACAACACAGTGCAAGGCTTCTTGTCTTTGAAGGGGTTCTCTGAAGTTGGGATGCCCATTAGCAGAGGGTCATTCTTGGCATGCTCTCCACAGTAGCGCATCAGGTCTGATGAAGCCTTAGACACCTGCAAAAACACACAAATCAATCCACATGCCGTTTTGACAGTGCCTTAAGAAACATCCAAACCCACTGAATTGTTTTTCCATTTTGTCACATTCCAACTGGAAATTGGGAAAATGTGTTTTTGGGTCTTTATTTGATGGACCAATACAAAGTGGTGCCTAAATAGGAAGTGGAAGGAGAAAAACACATGGTTTCAAATGTGTAAAATTGTATTCAGCCCCCTTCACATCAATACCCCTAAAAAGACCACTGCAGCCAGAGGTGTTTAGAAGTCACAGCCCATCTGATTAATTTAATAGTAGTATGAATCCAGATGCTGTGTGAAGACCTCAGAGGTGTCTTGTAGCACATTATTGAACTACCAACGTGGAACACAGAAAATATGTCAGGGAGAGTGCTGTTGAGAAGCTTAAAGCAAAATTATATCTGTAACATGTAGAAGGTTGTTCTCTGCTCAAATGAGACGGAAATTCAACTTTCTGTCCTGCAGGCAAAGCAATGAACACCACCCAAATGGTGACACATGGTAGTGGGTGCATTGGAGCAGCACAATATTAGTAAAAGGTGCAAAATGCAGTAATATTGGTGAATGTTGCAATAATAATGTCATTCTATGAATAAATGATTAGTGTTTATATCTTTTTACTTTGGGTTTGCTGCAAACAGAGACTGCAGACTAGTGTTGTGTGTGTGTGTGTGTATGCATATATATATATATATATATATATATATATATATATATATATATATATATATATATAATTTCTTTTATCATTCATTAGTTAAGCCCAGCTGACTAGTCCATTAATGGCAGTCACTTATAACTCACTCGTCAAGTGTTCCAGTTCTCATTCCCCAGTATTAAAGCACTTTGTCATTCCTCACTGGATTACCTGCTGTACGTTCATTGCAACCGGTTCCTTAAAGGTATATAGCCACATTATATGCTTAAAAAATACCAAAAAACGTTTGATCATGATAAAATAAGGTTATATGCACCAAGCCTCCATCTTGATGTCTTGATACAAACAGTCGTGGCCCTATCTAGCGGCAGTATCGCAGAACTATCATAATCTTTGCTTAATTAATAAATCAAAATTAAATCAGGTCGGACTGAGCCTGACCATCTGAAATGCCTTGCAGTAAAGCAGCAGCAGTCATCAAAGACCAAACGTTAATAATTAAATCAACCAATCTACAGCAACTTTAAGAGCCTGATATCAGAACATTTTACTCACATCGATCAACTCTGCGGTCACATCTGAGCCTCTGCAGGTTTAGCATCTGCTTCAGTGAACACCAATGTTCATAAACACTGGAATGTCATTCATCCCAACAACATTCCAGTCTTTTCCCTCTTGAAATTATTCTTTTTTTTTTGCTTTTTTTCACTCGATTTTGGACCATTCTTCATTGTTTCGCCTGGAGATGCTAACAGCCTTTAGCCGCATCCTGGTTTTAACCGCTGCTGCGCATGCGCAGTACGTACAGTAATTCCATTAAAATCGAAAATAAACAAAAAGGCTTTATTTACTAACAAACTGAGCAAAAACAAAGCATAAAACACCAAAATAACAACTAATACGCCAGAAGGACGTGATAATCTTTCATAAAAACTTTGTATGCAACCAGAGTGAGCTAATCATTTATAAACAAAAAAAGAGTCAAATAACATGGCTATGCACCTTTTAAGCCTGGTTTATGCTCGACGCAACTGTGAGGTCCGCACGGCCATATTTCCTCATTTTTGCTACCACGTCTCTCAGCGCAGCCAAATGTTTCCGCTCTGCACATCTAGGAAAAACTACACGGACAGTCTCATGCAGAAAAACATGGCGGACAAGCAAGCGCTCCTTCTGGTGGAGGTTTATAAATATAGAAATCTTTATTATGCATCCCAAAAAGATCACCATGATCAACAAAATGTTAACAATTCCAGGTTTAGTGCCACTGAAGGCCACTGGCAACACTACACTCTCTCCATGTTTTGGTTTCTGACTGCAGAGCACTTTGGACCAGCAGATTGAGAAGTCTCATGGAGTTTCTTATAAAGGCAAAACCACATTCAGCCCCCTAGATTAAATCCTACATCAGAGAACCAAGAATATGTCTGATCAGGTCATCGCTGTACCTGTTTTGTTTTGTTGTTATGGCACCTAAAGTGACCTGTGGTCATGTGACCCATTCAGTGATGAGAAGAGCAGCCCACACGGAGCAAAGAACCAATTAACTCTAACCCTAACCTGAAAAATCATTTAATATATGTCAGATCAAGCTAATACTTGAGTCAAAACCTACATGGTGCTGCTTTAAGTTTTAGTTTTTAATCATTATTCAGCTTTTTACTTCTTTTTTGCCTGCCTGCATTTGGGTCCTCCTAAACACAACAGGGAGGGAATACAAATGCATGCCAAACGTTTCAGATTGTTACGTAAAAAAAAAAAAAAACGACTGAAAACTGTTTAATTTTGTATTCAGTTCAGAATTATTCTCTGCTTTGTGTTGGTCCCCTAGCATTCCAATAAAGGACATTTGATTTGTTGTGAAATGTGACAAAACGTGAAAAGGTTAATGGGGTGATTGATGATTTCAGTGCATGCGTGCATCCCAGCCAGGTGGACAAAGCAGATATGTGTGAATAATTCCCAACGCAGACACACTTTGATCCTCTCGATGCGAGCTTCTCTCTTCAGCTGCTGCACCGTCCGCCTGGCCTGAGCGATGCTGCTGGAGCTCGGCGTTTTCGACGACATCTCTCCTTTCAGACGACTGTGCCTGATTCTGTGGAAGAAGGCGATAGGCTTGTTAACTCGGGTTTAATTAGACAAAGCATACAGATTATATTTACACAAGGTAAACCAGCGAGGCCACAGTGGAGTAAGGCTGTTTAAAAATTGACTGGCAACATGATGTTCTCGTGGGATTAAAGAAGCAACAAATCAGGTCAAGCTGCTGCTAAAATGCAGTTGTGGTTCCAGCTGCTTTATTAGAGCGTCAATAAAAGCAGCAACTAGGCCAGTAAAATAAGATTTGATATTTTTTATCAATGTTATCTACTAACAAACAAGCTGATTTATAAAACCAAGGTCTTCTTCTTTGTGTTGCCTGAGAGCTGTATGCATTTCCTCCCATGTGCAGGGTATCTGCTAGGCTAAGGTTAGTGCGTATACAGCTGCAATATCATTCATTTTATCTTTGAGAACTAGAGCAGCTCGCAAGAAACAACAGCAAACAGCGTGCTAAAAGCAGATGGTTGGCTTGGTGAATTATAGTGAATATTGACGATGACATATGTCTACACAGTATTTTACATCAAAAATAATTTCAATGAAATGTAAAACTTGAGGTGCAAAAAGAGAAGCAGATTGACGCGTTCTGACGCTTTCTCTGCACTTCTTTTTGCCTCTCTGTGTATCAACAGCTTAGGGCTAACACAGAAGTGAGAGCGTTGTGCAACTCAAATAACCAGCTCACTGGAAAAACAATATGCTAAACAGTTATACAGAATTTGACAAAGCCTCCAGAGAAGTAACTCGAGGAATTTGAGTAATAATCTTTGGACCAATAGAGGAGGGATCAAAAGTTAGCACACAGCTTCAGCTGCTTCAGCTAGAAACCACTGATCAGGCCCGAAATCTGGGAGTAGTGATGGACTCAGACCTGAACCTCCAAAAGCATCTAAAGACAGTTACAAGGTCGGCTTTCTATCACCTGAGGAACATTTCCAGGATTAAAGGACTGATGTCTCAGCAGGATCTGGAAAAATTAATCCATGCGTTTATATTTAGTAGAATTGATTACTGCAACGGTGTTTTCACAGGTCTGCCTAAAAAGTGGATCAGACAGCTGCAGCTGATCCAGAACGCTGCTGCCCGCGTCCTCACTAAGACTAAGAAAGTAGAGAACATGAACCCAGTTCTAAAGTCCTTACACTGACTCCCTGTATCTCAGAGAATAGACTTTAAAATGCTTCTGTTAGTCTATAAATCCCTGAATGGCTTAGCACCTAAATACATCACAGACTTGTTATCAGTGTATAAACCCTCCAGACCACTAAGGTCTTCTGGCTTCAGCCTACTCTGCATACCTAGAACCAGAACCAGACATGGAGAAGCAGCATTTAGTTCCTATGCTCCACTTATCTGAAACAAACTTCCAGAAAACTGTAAAAGTGTTGAAAGCCTGAGTTCCTTTAAATCAAGACTGAAAACACATTTGTTTAGGATTGCCTTTGACTGCTCTAGTTAAACAGTTCTCAACTTTTTTAGTCCAACTGTTTTTACTACATTTTATTGCAACTTGCTTTTATTCTGCTTTATTTTCCTATATTTTAATTGTGTAAAGCACTTTGCATTGTCTCTGTACTGAATTGTGCTATATAAATAAATTCGCCTTGCTTTGCCTTGAATCATTCGAGAAATCATTTCAGCTCTTGTAATGATGCATGACTGTCCTTGATGCAGTGAAAGTTTAGAGGTGCACCCTTGTGTACCGAAATTATTCAAATAAATCAAATAGGGGCAGAACTAATGTTAATATCTCCCAATCTTTTTTTTAAATATTAAATTATTTTATGGTAAATTAGTTTACAAAATCCCTTTGTGGAAAGTGTTTCACACCAAACCACTAAATATAGTCACCAGTTGTTTTGTTTAAAGTCTCTCTGTCAGACAAATGCATGAATGGATTCATACAAAATGAATGAAAAAAAGATGAAATACGTTGGGTTCAAACTTCTGCAATAAAATAACTGTTCCAGGACGGGAGAAACAGACAAATAACAGAAATGGTGTTGCGCACATATTGAAGCAGAATTTTTTTTTTTATCTCAATGGGTGTGTAACTTTTGAGAAATGACTGCTGACTTAATGTGCGTAAAAGCTCTGACCTAACTCAACAAACTCCCGTTTCACAATTCCCACTTCCAGGATGTAATGGTTTGTCTTTACCGGCTCATTACGTCACGCCCTGTACTGCTTGCAGGAGAGGCTGCAAAGCTGCTATTTTCAACATTTCATTCCGGCTAATGGCTGTGCAGAAGCGGAAAACGGACCTTGAGCAAAGGCTAGTGTCTCCTGTCCGGAGCCCCTCACCAAGCTCAAGACAAAGGAACCACTTCCCTCATTGAGTAAGGCTAATGCAAAATTATTTTGTTTGCATTAGCCTCTAAAGGAACAACTTTGAAGACTAATGCAAGAGCAAGAGAACAAAGTGTCTTATATTGTTACACTGGGACATGGTTAAGCAACAAACTAAATCCCCACTCTGGCCCCAGCATGGCTCAGTTCTGCTCAGATCAAGCTGTTGCTCCTGGACCAAATGAAGAAAGCTGGGCGACGTGGTGTGGTGGCATGCGGTGCACTCAGTGTTTGCTCTGTGCTCTGGTGCCGGATATTATGGAGGAGGGGGACCAGTTGAAATGTGAGTGAGATGAAACATTGGCAACTGCCGGCCCAACTACAGAGAGCAGATGAGACCACGCTTCCCTCTAATCCCCACTCCTTTACCCCCACCCACTGCACTTCCGTTTCCTCCACAGGAAACTGGATCGCCAGTTACTCTCCAAAGCATAAATGATTAAATGTGGGGTGGAGGCTTTAAAAATAGATCCTTCACACTGAAGAGTTCCCAAGGAAACAGAGAAATGAGTTCTGCTGCAGCTAAAAATAGAGGGTGGGAGTTTTAAGGCGCTTCTTTAGATCGAGCCTTTCAGCAGATTCAAAAACGCATCGCCTTTTAAAATCACAAGCATCTTGCTCAGAGTGCACACATACTCAATGTGCTGTTGTAAGTTTTGCTTTCTTGACCTTTGGACTCATTGTTCCGTGTCGTGCCTCTCGTGTTAACACAGCTGTAGTGTTTAAACACACAACGGCAGCAGCTAGGCGTGAGTGCCGGCAATAGGGAGAGCTGCGTCAGAGCAGGGCCATGCGCCGACACTGTGACGCTGGCTGCTAACACAGAGCCCAGAAAGTTCCACTGCTACCTCCAGCACAGTTGGCTCACGACTGATTATGACACACACCCTTTTTTAATAAGATGTTGTTCGCAAACATTTAGTGCATCTAAATGTCCTCCATGAACTGATAACATAACCTGTGCACCTCTGCCCTCTATGTTTAGTAGGGAGTATGGCAAGGGACATTGACGCATACACCAATGGGAACGCCATTCTGCCTCATTCACACTTCTCCCTACCCCAGCAGACCCCATTCAAAGGAACAGATTAGCAACATCTTGTCAAAGTTTGGCAGAAAATGTTTTATCCAGTATCCATTTAAATCTGGTAAATTGAAGCAGGAAAGCTGATTTAATATGCAGAGCGTTGTGCATTTAATATGCCTTATCATCTATCAACAATTGCACAGGACCTTTCCCCTTCTGACAGATCTTTCTCAATCTGCTGTAATGCCAAACTATAAATGTAGCTTTTTTCTTTTCATAGTGTGTTTATGCATTTCAGCAGTATCTTCTCTATAAATGCTCATTCTTCGTTTCTTCATGGATGTCTTTGATTTGTCTTTCAATCCTGAGCCAGTATCTCACCAAAATGTCATAGTTACATGATAACAATAAAGACTCTTGATTCTTGAACATTGTTACTGCGTAAAAAGATCAGATGAATACCAATGCTTAACAAAAAGGAGCCTATTTCCAGTGGTCATTGAGCGAGAGGCTGGGTACACCCTGAACAGTTCACCAGTTCATCACAGAGCAACACTGAGACACACAATGAATACCCAGTGGCGGTTCTAGACCAAATTTACCAGGGGGCAAGGTGGTTCCACTGTTTCTTCATAGGGGCACATAACAAAAGAATGAAACAATAGAACAGGGCAATATTTAATCTTTTAATAACATTAGGTGAGCCACTTGTGGCTCTGGAACTGCAAGTTTCAGACCCCTGATCTAGCAGATGAAAACTGTGATCACATCTCAATACGGCTGAAGCTAAACGTGAAACCAGAGAGAACCCACACATGCACAGGGTAAACATGCAAACTCCATGCAGAATGACCCAAGGCCAGGGTTCAAACCAAGCATCTTCTTGCTACAAGGCCACAGCACTACCACTGTGCAACTCTGCAGCCGACCTGCATATTCAATAATAATAATTTGCAAATTATGACCTTGTGATATAAAGAACAGTAAAGAAGCCACTTCGGTCCAAAAAGAGACCATAAACCGTGAGCTCTGTCCAGATGTGCCTTGCAAAAGTATTTCCAGCCCTTGAACTGTTTACTGTTGCAATCACAAACCACTATGTATTTCAGATTGACTTTTGGTGATGGATCAATATAAAAAATGGTGCATGATTGTGAAGTTAAAGTAAAATGAGACATGTTTTTTAAAAACGTTTGGCTGCTAAAAATTAAAAAAGTCCGGCATCCATTTGTATTGTTATATTGTTACTTTGATGTCCCTAAATAAAATCCTGCGCGCCTATTTAGTCAAACTGTGTTTTAACTTTTTTTTCCAGCAGGGACAGGGAAGCTGGTCATAGCTGGGACATGATGTATTATGCATGAGAGTTTATCTTCCCTAATTTTAAGACCTGATAATGACCTCACAAGGTTTTTTTGTTATTACAAACTGCTACAATCCATAGCAATCAACAATATTTTATTATTATTTGATACAATTGCAGTATAGAAGGTCAAAAACCGTCACACTAGCTTCTGATCTACCCAAAAGTTGATAGAAAATACTATTGTGAGTATATAAAGCTTTAAAATCTTTTGGGACAAAAGGTACTTTTCAGGTACTTTTATACCTTTGAGACACTTGGAGCAGGTTTGCCTTTTGTGCTGTAAAATGATAGGAAGGAGAGAAAACTTTCAGCTTTTGCTCACAAATGCTTTTTCCTGCTTGTCACTTATATCAAGTTATTTCCTTTAATGACTGTTGTATTTAATAAACTCCATAATCTTATTGTTGAACTGACCTGTGCTATATGGATAATTATGAAGCAGATAGAGCTGACTGCAGTGCAGGAATCACTGCGCCTGCCTCTATAAAAACACATACAACTGATTTTTTTCTACTCATAGTCTTAGCAACCTACTTTCTCTGAATGTTTGGAACCGCACATCAACAACAACAAGCAAAGCACCATAGTTAGCAAAATGATTTTGTCACATATCTATATATATGTGACAAAATCATCGATATATCTATAGGGATATTATGTGATACACCAATACTGCATACTTCTTCTAATATATGTATACTGCTCAAAAAAATAAAGGGAATGCTCAAACAACATAATGTAACTCCAAGTCAATCAGACTTCCGTGAAATCAAACTGTCCTCTTAAGAAGCAACACTGATTGACAATCAGTTTCACCTTCTGTTGTACAAATGGAATAGACAACAGGTGGAAACTAGAGGCAATTAGCAAACCTCCATGAAGGTGGTATGAGGGCCTGACATCCACAGGTGGGGGTTATGCTTCCAGCCCAACACCGTGCAGAACGTTTGGCATTTGCCAGAGAACACCAAGATTAGTAAAGATGAAAGCAGGTTCACACTGAGGACATGTGACAGACGTGATGGGGTCTGGAGACGCCGTGGAGAAAGTTCTGCTGCCTGCAACATCCTCCACTATGACCGGTTTGGCAGTGGGTCAGTAATGGCGTGGGGTGGCATTTCTTTGGGGGGCCGCACGGCCCTCCGTGTGCTCGCCAGAGGTAGTTTGACTGCCATTAGGTACAGAGATGAGATCTTCAGACTTATTGTGAGACCATATGCTAGTGTGGTTGGCTCTGGGTCAAGACAATGCTAGACCTCATGTTTAGAGTGTGTCAGCAGCTCCTGGAAGACCAAGGCATTGATGCTACGGACCGGCCCACCCGTTCCCCAGACCTGAATCCAACTGAGCACATCTGAGACATCATGTCTCGCTCCATCCACCAACGCCACGTTGCAACCACAGACTGTCCAGGAGTCGGTGGATGTGTTTAGTCCAGGTCTGGGAAGAGGTCCCTCAGGAGACCATCTGCCACCTCATCAGGAACATGCTCAGGCGTTGTAGGGAGGTCATACAGGCACATGGAGGCCACACACGCTACTGAGCCTAATTTTGACTTATTTAAGGACATTACATCAAAGTTGGATCCACCTATAGAGTGTTTTTCCACTTTAGTTTTGAGGGTTGCACCCAATCCAGACCTCCATGGGTTAATACATTTGATTTCCATTGATAATCTTTGTGTGACTTTGTTGTCAGCACATTCAGCTATGTAAAAAGTATTTAATAAGAATATTTCATTCATTCAGATCTAGGATGTGTTATTATCCTTTGAGCAGTGTCTATATATAAGCTTGTTCTAAACCCTCCAATTGTACCTCTAACTCTATGTTTAGGGTTGTTATTCTGATGGAAGGTGAACCACCTTGAATCTCTGGGTCACTTCTCTCATTAATGCTTGTTTGCTAAGTTCAGGTGTATGCATATTTGCACCAGACATGAGGTGCACGAAGATCACAAACATACCTGTAAAATTGAATAATGTTGAAAAAGATTACGATACCAGTTTTATTTTTTAGTAATCTCTTCCTCCGAGTTTAAAATGTCAACATCTATGGAACAATAGAGTTTGGTGTAATTATATAAAAAGACACCAGCTCATTGATAATTTCCTTCTTCTAGTTCCAGAGCAAGGTACTAACTGTTCTTTTCTGCACTGCAGCAGCAGGAAGGGGCCTTTGAAGGCTAATTACTTTGACAGTGAACACTCCTCCCCTCGGGCCAGATGTGCCTCATGTGGCATATTGTCTATACTTAGTGGAGAGGTGAACAGTTCCAGCAGGAGTGGTGAATCACACGTAGCTAACTGAGTACAGCCTGGTCTGGTGAGGCCCCTCTCGCCCCAGGCTCCATAGTAGTCAGTTTTACAGAAACCCTGCACGTTTGACAAATAGTTATAGACAGACGACATTTTGAGCCATTGAATTATTTCACTTTCGTCTTGACTGAAAAGTGGTCCCATGCAGGATGCACAATATGTACTTTATCTTTGAGAAATAAAAAAAAAGGCCTCCAACTATTCGGCAAAAAATAGGTGACGTTGGAAACCAAAAAGAACAGAGGGTCCTAGCTTTATGAAGCCTCAGCTTAGTCTGGCTGGACATTGTGTCTTTATGCCGCTGTCAGGGGTGTCCTACCTGCACGTCCACTTACAATGTTATCTCTGACAGCTCGGCACATATTTTAGTATTGCTTTTCAAAGAGGCTTTTGATAGAAAAGGGAACATATGCAGCACTTAAGATTTATGGACCTGCAACATTTTGAAAGACAAGTCTAAACCCTAATGTCTCCAAAATACATCTAGATGAATGATATAGAAGTGTTAGTCATACGTTTATAGAGCGTTGTAAAAGTATTTGCACCCATGTCTTCCATTTTTGCATATCGAAAACATTTTCCTGTACTGCTTTCTTTGTGAAACAGCTCAGACCTCAAATTTCCCACACAATTGTGAATTGGTTTACGGTCTGGACTTTGACTAGGCCATTCTCATATACGATCTAAAATATTCCATTGTAGCTCCAGCTGTATTTGTGGGGTTGCCAATTTGAACGGTGCACTTTGTGGAGGACCACATTCTCAAGTCATTTGCATCCTTTGAAAGGCCAACCAGATTTTTGATGAACACAATCAACTTTAGTTTAGCCTCTTGACTGCTTCTGTGATAAATTGTATTTTACCTTGGAATTAGAGCTTAGGTGGATGGCCATGTCCTGGTTTTCTTCTATTCTCAGTGATGGCTTGAAAAATGCTCATGGCGAGACATCTATCAATCATTCTGAACCAAGAAAGACATTACATGAGTGGGGCTGTGAAAAATTAGCCCTATGGAAAGAACCTGGGATTTTCCAAAGCCATTGATTTTGTTGTAAATTTGACAAAATGTGATAGCCTATATTTTTTATTTGTGTTTATTAGGTATTCATTTTTTTATTGTAAACACCAGGGAGGGCTTGGCCCTACTAGCCCACTTATATATATACTTATATTATATACCAGCCGTCCGTGGTGCTACTTTAATGTCACTGTGCATTTTTTTACATTGTCATGTGAACTTGTTTAATTCTGCAATACTTGTCTTAAAACCATCTTAGTGCTGTATTTTAAGGGTGGAACGGTGGCTATTGCAGTTGAATTTTCCTATTGGTTCCAACAGTACATGCTTTCATCATCATAGCCCCATGCACGGGTACAAAAGCATCTTAGTTAGACATGACCCGTGGTGAGTCGGGAGTTGGAATTGTGCAACATTTCCAGCATTGATCATAGCATTGAATATAATATGATTGAACTTGACTTTGTAAAGTGCCTTGAGATGACATGTTTCATGATTTGGCGCTATATAAATAAAATTGAATTGAATTGAAAGAGAATTGTTTTATTTTTCATACCTTTGATCATATTGCTTTACTTTAGATCATTTAAATCTAAATGTAAACATAAACTTTTTCAGAATGTTTGTTATTGAACATTAGCACGTTTTAGCTATGATGGTACTAACATCACTTTACCACTCAGAAACTAGACCCATCCTGTCCTCCTCTGCCTCGGCAGCACCAGCTTCTGACCACACCCTCACTTAACCCCCACTGTTCATCCCCAAACCATATTACGTCATTTTGGCTACAATTCATCTCTGTGCTGCCAACGGTTTCCGCTCTGCACACCTAGGTAAATTCCTAACTACGCGGACAGTCCCTGCAGAAAAACATGGCAGATGAGAAATCTTTGTTAATATAGACATTTTTATGATTCAGCCCATAAAGGTCACCATGATCAACAAGTTAACAATTCCAGGGCAGAACTCTTGGAAGAAAGTAAGATGCTTTAAAATTTGGAAACAACTGTGTTTTCTGTGGTGTGGTAGGGTGTAGTGCGCCTGATTTAGGAGCACAATGCTGCCCTCTAGAGTGTAGGAGAATAGGGATACTTTGGAGTAAAAGCCGCACGGAGCACAACCCGGGTTCACACAGAATACGGTTCAGATACGGCTGCAGCATCGCAAGGAACCCAAATCATTAAAAATCAATGTGTCCACTCCCATCAGTCACATGTGGCTGCAGGTCCGGTTACTGAGGCTGTGCGGTGCAGCAAAGAGGGTAGTTTGACCGGACACCACAGCAGCCCCCAGATCAAGCTCCTGAATTTCACGAGCCAAATAGGAAATGTCTGGCGCTGGACAGGATATGGTTCCGGTGAATTTGAGAATAAAATCACCGCACCAACTTACGCTAACTTGACTAGTGTAAACAAAACATCAACACAGATATCAGAAGAAACAGAGGGGCTTTTGGAGGATGAAACAGGATATTTAAGCGCATGGATAACGAGATTTGCCCTAAAGAAATTAAAACCATAACTGTTTCTTAATAATTTATGAAGAATAGCAACAGAAAAGACCACATGAACTTCTGTTCTCATCAGTGCCATTTTCACAGCTGGAGTCGCAGCTGGCCGCTGTTTCCCTAGGAGTAGCGTGAGTGGGAGTTTGCGGCAAACCGGAACTGGATCGGGAAAACAACCTGCAACGTGGTTAGTGTGAGCCTCAGGTAAATGCTTCAGACTTTCTGTTCGCATGGTGGTATTTAAAAAAAATAATAATAATAATAATTGGGGCAGGGTTATGCTCTTATATCGGGGTGAGTTACACTTTAAATAGAACCAACTTACAAACGAAAGGTGTGTTACAAAGCAAACATTTTAAATCAAAATCCAATTCAGTGTAAGAACCAAGTAGCATCAGATTCTTTGTGCATTTTGCTTTCTGTGCCATATGAGGAAATTTAAAGGAGACTTTTTCAAATTAAAAAAGATCCTCTTTAATTTTTAGGACCTCAAAAACGTAAAAATAAAATAAATACATAAAAATCGGGCATGTTAAAATGATTATTCAACACATCAAAAACAACGGCAAAAGTTTTTATCCCAGCTGGTTGTGTTCTTCATATGCACACTGAGACTTCAAAATCCTACAAGCCAAAAGAATGTCTGCAATGCCGTCAGCTGTGGTGTTCCTGTCTGCGTCAGTGCTTATGTGTAGTAAATGTAAACATGTGAGACACTCAAAGCATTGATAAAAAAAAAAAATAGTCTTTGATCAAAGATGTTTCTTTGATGCGGGTTCAAGGCTCTGCACAGGTGGTATCTCCCTGTGCCAGCAGAAAGGTCCTGAAGAGTTTAGGATAGCAACTTTAATCCTATGGTTTGTAACCCAACACAGAGCTAGGTTCTGCTGCCTGAACAAATACTCTTTTAAGTGACTCCACTCTATTAAAATCCTCATCCAGTGAGAGAATACCCTCAGCCTGTGTTGGCCAGTTGGCTTGACAAATTTAGCAAAAGCTATATAGAAGAAAATCCCATATTTGGAGCTTCTGTTGTTGAAACTAGCACTAAGAATATTGCACAGGGCAACAAACATGCTGACCAACACTGCAAACCACCTACATAACAAACGGAGGAGGCGCTGATCTTTGCTGGTCAGCTGCTTCAGCTTTCCTGCTAAAAACACAATAATCTGTTAATGCACCATTCAGCCAGGCCTTTTTTTGGGTTTAATTGTGTACTGAGGTTATTGCTGAATGAGCTGTACGGTTTGAGCTGAAAGTTGTACGAACTAGTTAAAAAGTTCATTAAGAGAGGGATACGGAGTGTCTGCAGAGTGTTTGCACTAATCCACCTAGAGTGCAATAGCTGATAGGAAACTGGTGCATGAGCAAATATGTTGTAGCTGGTCCTTGTAGCAGTGGTTTCATTCAGAGGAACAAGTACTATGTGTTTTGTTGGTATTGGTTCTAAGCACAGAGTGTACAGAATATAATTTTGATCTGAACATCTTGTGGATAAATGAAAAGGACTTGTAAGTACATTGGATTTCAAAATACTAGCCCAAATAACTGAAGTAAATGTCAAAATCTTATATCTGTGCGACAAACAGATACCGCGCTGCAGCACTAAACTCATGAGACATTGCTCATATCTCAGCACGTCAAGGACACAGAGTTATACAACCCTATAATCAGAAAAACTGGGACAGCATGAAAAAGTTTCTGTTTAAATAGATAATTATTTATATACTTAAATTCATCATTTAGGCCAGAAGTCCAAAGGAGGCTGGGATGATAAAGTATTTTCTAAAGTTAACATTAACTTTCAGAACGCTCAAAAGGCTTTGTGACACTGAGGAAACCAAGCAGGGGTGAAACTTATCTTCTAACCTTCAGGGGTTCCATCTTCATGAACCTAAATTTTTCAAACCTTGACCTCCAAAAGTGTTCTTCGTTGTTGACTTTAGCTTCTTTGAGATCCTCCTTTTAATCAGCAATTTACAAGTGCTTTTATTGCCTTGTGATAGTGGATTTCAGTGAATGAAGCAGTATAAATAGGCACAGCCAATGCCTGGATAGATTATACAACAGTATAATCACTTGAAAACAGTCAGCATTAAGGTTTAGAATTTTTTGAGGACAATGCCCATATGTGTGAATAAAACCTGTTTAAATCACTTAGGAGTTTTGATATTTTTTATAACCTTGTGTCCAAACTGTACCTGAATGCAACTTGAGCAGTTGGTGGGAAAATCTCCTCTCATCAAAGGAGATTCCTCCAACTGCAGAGTCCAGGCTGATTGAATGCTACAGGTAGCCAGTTGGACATCAGCTTATTTTTCTCCAGTACCAGGGATGTTTCCATTCTACTTGACGCAAAGTTTATGATAGTTGGGAGACCCTTGCTTTGTTTTAGAGTTCACTTTTCAGAGTTGGGCTACAGAATATTTCAGTGAGCACATAGTTGTGCACATACTCTACATGTGTTCATATACAAAACTGTATTTGTTTAGTACATGTGCGTACCAAACCGACAAGGCTGTACCAGATGTTCCCATGGTTTCCGTACCAATGTGTGTACCATTACACCCCTAATGTGCAGTCATTTCTGTGCTATTGATGATTACAATGTGTGAGTGGCTTTCTTGTGAAAAAAACAAACAAAAAACAGATGCATCCATTTGCTGATGTTGGTGCATAAGACAAGTAGGAAGACAAACGATAAAAGGGAGCAGGAAAAAAGTATGAGTGGGTCTGCTGGGTCACTTGTATGTGTGTTCATACATGTCTTGTGGTTGACTGTGTGTGCTAAACTGACTTTTTTTTTTTAAAGGCAATAACAAAACTAGCATTTTATCACCACCTGTTGGAGAAGCAGGAGAAACTGTACATCCATGACATGAATACTGTGCCATAACTTAATTCTGTTGTTTTAACTGCGAAAACTATGAACCAAGAAATGTATTTTTCACTTGCCATGATGCTGCTAATTTCCACCGTTACCAAGTGTTTTGTAAAAGTACTGAGGTGGTGAGGAGGGTTTAAGTGTACATGCTACTGTTACTCCACTGACTCGTCAAGTGAGGTGGTCGACCTCACTGGGCAACCTGCCGTTGCTGTTTAATGGTAAAACGCGTCAATTAAAGAGGGCCTGTGCAACAAGTGTACTGAGGCAGAACCAATTACTGGACTTTGGCCATAAATAGTGTTTTTCAGTAGTTATGCTTGAAAATATAACCACCTCTAAAAGGTGTCACCCAGCACTGATGTGTTTAGCATTTAGGAGTTTTCTTAGACACACACGCTGAATGTCTTGATGTTCAATTCCATTTTTTCGCTGAGATTGTAATTTTTTGTGTTGGCCGTTCATACTACTATTAAATGTGGCTGCCATCATACTGCTGTCTGAACGATTCAAAACCGCAAAGCGACCCACAAGCGCAGATAACAGAAGGAGATGTCACACAGCAGCGTGCTGCTTATGGAGTTAATGGTGAAAGTAAATGGTAAATGGTTTGTACTTGTATAGCGCTTTATCAAGTCTGACAACCCCAAAGCGCTTTACGCCACTGTCGGTCATTCACCCATTCACGCACACATTCCCACCCTGACGGTGGAGAAGCACCTTGTAGCTACAGCACACTTGAACAAAATTCAGTGCCAAAAAAAAAAAAATGAAACTTAGAAAAATGCAAAAAAAATATGGATACTCTTCTTGTTAGCAATGGGAGTTGACAATATTAAGACCACATCATAGCAAGATGAAGTAACATAAGAAGGAAGCAGCACAGCTGTTAACAGGAGCACTAACTGCTACTACTGTGTGGATGTGTAGGGAGATCCAAGACAGTGACATAAAAGACAGATGAAATGCGACATGAACGTTCAGACTGCGGATGCTTTGAAAAATACCCGATGTGTATCCCAACATACGGAAGTGACACAATTTGGATTTTTTTGGGGGGTGAAAAGATCAGAATTAGGCTCTTCACATCTATCTCTGTCCCTCGAGCTCCGGGGGAATCACCTCATCTGTTGGTTGTCCCACATGCCATCATTCTGATACGCTCACGTAATGCCAGTGTGTGTGCTCGATCCTTGTTAGTTTCCGGTTGCTGGGCATGCGCACTTCTAGGGTTTATGTATCCGGTTAGCTTAACGGTTAGCTTTGTTAGTGTCGACCAGAGTGGATTTGGGAGATTTTTTTTCACACGATTCCTCAGAGGAGCAGAAGAGCATGAAAGACGTTTTATGCATGCACAGTTATTCAAAAATGGACTTGGGGAAATTTCCAGAAAAATCACAAACTCTACATTTAATCTAGCATTGATGAAGCAGAATTTTACTCCATGCCCACTTTGGTTCCATGAAGATAGGTTGATTTTTTAAAACTCACATGCATGCTGGATATTGACAGCTTTATGTGGGATTTATGAATAATCTAAGGAAGCTCAGAGTGTATCTTATTGTTTTCAGGTTTATAAGAGAATTGTGTTGTGAAAGGCACTATTGAACATTATAACACAGAACAATATTAATTATCTTAATTATAATAAGATGTAGTTTTATCTTCTCTTTCAGTGGTACTAGGAAAATATGGATGCACAGTTAGATATTTCAAATCAGACAAAATGAGAAACCAAATATATTTTCGAGGATTTTAAAAAAGTCTTACGCTAACTGAACAAAACCTATTATTATATCTAAAACTAGAAAATACAAACACACACCATTCTCTCTTTACTTTATAAAGTTGTAACTCAGAATTTTACAAAGGGAAAATGATCTGTGTATTGCTGCCAAAAGGAAAAAACGGTGCTGCCTAGTTAAAAAAGCAGGCTATAAGACAGAGTTTCTGTGTTATCTATCAGGTCCACAGCTAAACTGCTTGGCAACAACACGGGCTGCACACACAGTCCACTCAGGCACAGGCATCTGTAGCTGCCTCTACAAAGGGCTCTGAGGCTTTGGCACATTTGAGAGGCATGGTGACAATGCAGAAAGGCTATCAGCATTGTGCCACCCTCACAACAGTTATTTGTGCATTGTATGGAACAGAGGCAACTCGAATGGGAGCCCAGAGGTTTTACAAGTTTGACTGCGCCCTCATGAGCCCTAATCTCAACCAGCCTGATGCTATCAGGGAGACAGACTGCCAAGTGAGGCGTGCAGCGGGAAGAGACAGAGGACTCCCAGAGAGAAGCAAACAGTCTATTCTGAGTTGTGCTACGGTGACTAATGCTGCGATATTCTAATCTGTGCAGAAACTTCGTTGATTATGAGCTCTGATCCTGACAGATTTTTAAGGGCATCATGGGTGCTCTTAAACATGCTTTGAAGACCTGAGTGAAGAAAGCCGACATGAAAAGAAACAAAGGTGTCGGCGTTTCAGCAGCAGACTGCAACAAGAAACATATTCCTAACCACTGAGTCACAAACTGAAACTTTCTCTCTGGGCGCCCTGTAGAGGCATGCAGCATCCTGACTAAAGGTGAGGTCACCTACAGGACAGCAGAGTCTCACTCCTGTTTCTGACATCCTGTCCTGTCCTCCCACCTGGGCCCCATGTGCAGAAAAACTGGTTCCTTTGCACGTGTTTACTCGGTCACAAGTATATAGCTCAAAGCTCTGAGTAATGGGCTTTTGAAGAACGTCATCTAAGACCATTAACACTCCCTTCAGAAATGCATGCTGAATAATGTGCAGGGATTATAGATTTCTTTGAAGTTTTGGCATCTTTTTTAATCCGTTTACTTGGAATTCAATCAAACAAAGCAGTTAGAAAAAACCCAAACCAGGTGCTGCTCGATATGTACACATGGTAGTAGTGATCATTTTCATATGAAACATACAAGTTCAGTTATAGAAAGTGCTCCAGCCTGGTACTGTATGTCAAACAGATGTATGTGGGTGGAGGCAGTAAAAAATACACAAAGCTCATAGTGGATCTTACAGGGATGTAGAGTTCTTTTTAAAAGAATACCATCTAACTTAAGTGCAACATTATGCCTATTTTAAGGCATGGTTTTAGAAGAAGGAAGTAAACGAAGAAAATATATTTCACTGGACTTGACCAAAGTTACTCTTGCTTGGGCCTGATTTGGTGTTCGGCTGGTTGGAGATTAACGACTCTAATCTATGAATCCACGCTTATTAAAGGCATACTATGCAACATTTTTCAGTTAATTAATATGTTCCACACCGTTTTGGATGATTAAATTATTCATTTCAGGTAGAACAAAGGTTTTCTCAGCCGCCCTGGTGGTCTGTGGGGGAAATACCGCACTTGCAATTGCAGGAGCACTCGGCCCGCAGTCACAGGCTCAGTAGTCTCGTGTGCATCGCAAGAGTCGGTCTTGCTTTACGGCGAGAACTGCTACACGGCAGTGAAAGGCATGCTCGTTGGTAGCGCAGTGGCGATATTTGTGCAGTTATCATGGCGGAACCAGCGACCAAACAGCAAAAGCCCATGTCTGAGCAGGCAAGAACGAGCAAAAAGGGTTCTGGACAGAGAGAGGACTCGTACACGGGTGAACATCGGGCAAGCTTTTTCCGAATGGCGAGAGCTAAAAGAAAAAGAAGGCTGCAAGGCTGACGCGGACCTCGCGTTTCTGCTGATGCGATTGTAAGTAACATTGTAGGGTTTCCCTCACGCTACCGCCTCGCCGACATTCCAAAAAAATAATAATAAAAAAATAAAACTAACTCGATATGCGCGCAAAGCTTGTCTCCGCTCAGCCGGTCAGCGGCGCAAAGCTTGTCTCCCCCCCCCCCGCTCCGCCGGTCGTCCCAAATTCCTAGGGGAAACACTGCATTGGAATGGTTTTTCTCTCTCTGTGTGCGTGTTCTTACCTTCACTGTGTTAGTCATTGTTTGTACTGCCGTTTTTTCCACTTTTCGTTGCGTTCGCCTGTCTGTTAAGCTCAAAACAACCGCGCCTGGCTTGACGGAGAAACCAGAACAGCTGAGCATATTTACGACAGTGCACTTTTACTTTCGCCCTCTTTCCAGCCTTGCTGGAAAATCAACCCCGGTTGCATAGTATACCTTTAAGGTGGATGCACCATACCTAGGCACTGACAACACTCTTCAGTGTTGAAGTTCTTACTGACGGAAGAAGTTTCAGCTATCAGTGAGGTGTCCAAAATTAAGTGTGGAAGCATAACAGGCATTTGAACGTTTTAAAAAGTAAACAGTATTTTCTACTGAGGCATGTTGGATGTTCCTTTATGCTACTACTTTAACCAGGGGTCAGAAGTCAGCGAATAACAGGAAGCTGAATGTATTGCAGTAAAGTTACTTTAATTTATCATTATGAAGAGTCTAATTCAATTGTGAACTATTCTGGATTAGTAAATGTTGGCTGTCTTTTGTAGATCATAGCAGTAATTGTGCTATTCATGTTAATGATTAGCACAGTTGGATGTTAACAAGGATTTTTGCATTGTTTTGTAATAATAGGGAAATTTTGTTAAATAACAGAGCTGCGCAGGGACAACTCCTCTCTTTCATGCAAAAGTGTGACCCCACTCCTGGTCCTAATGCTGATAATTAATAATTATATTGTTTTGTTTTACAAGAGAAAAGTTGGTTACAGTTATTTTATGGTTAAGCTGGTGTCCTATTTTGCAATGTGTACTGGCATTATGAAAAACAAGTTTTACATAAGGAAATGAAAAGGAGTTTCTGAAACATCAAGTTCTGTAATTTCTTTAATGTATGCCTGGTGCTTTTGATATGTTCCCGGTCTCACTAGTGAATCAATACTGAGATTAATGCCGTGGAATTCCCAGTATTCTACTGCGTCATGACTGGGTACATTACCTTTCTGTGATACCACCATCTTGTCGGATTTTTTTTCTTATTAAACAATCAAATGGCCATCTGGGAAGAACATTTCCATGCTCTGTGAATGCTCCAAGGTGGTCAAATAACTATTAGCCACGTTAATCAGACAGTAAAATCAACTTCCAGTTTTAACCTTGCAGCCTCCTAAGGTGAGTGAACCATCTGAATAGCATGCATAAGGTATGTAAGGTATTGAACTTTAGAATGTTTGTTTTTATGTTTAATTGTTTTGTTTGAACACAATGAATGAAAGCAAAAAAAAATAAAAATATAAAAATGAATGTGGGGCTATTGTTTGTCATTACCACTATTTTAATATTTGAGTCACAGTGGTGTTGATTTTGTTGCAGTGGTGTGAATGTGCAGCATGGCATATGATCGCAGCAGCGCCCATGGATCGTACTTTTTCGACATGCCTGCAAACCTATGAGAGAAGGGCTTATGCGGTGGTCAAATTGTGCATGCTACAGTGGGTGGAAAGGTAAAATGGAAGTGTACTATTTAACAGCATCACATCTTCCAATGTTATTGAAAGGAAAGACAAAAACAATGAAAATCATCACCGTAAATCCAATTGTCCTATAATAGGTTTACCATATTATTTTTGAAACAATATTGGTAAACATTTTCATTGTAGTGAGCTGAGGGAATGCTTCAAATATGAATTATAAATTGTTGCTTTTTTGTATGGGTGGTCACACAAATCATGCATCATTCTCTTGAAAAAGCCAGCTTGCCCGCTTTTTGAAGGGCTATGACTACTTCATTTGGTGAGTCAGAGATGTAAAATAGTTGGTCTGACTTCAACCCAGAATGTTGCATCTGTCTTTTCACAAATGACATGGATATGGCAAAGAGGGCCCTAAAGCTAACTTTGAAGTGTATTGTGAAAGGTGTGTATGACATATGATCTGTTTTTAGTTGGGCTTTAGTTCAGATACATTAGTCCCATAATCTGGAGGATTTAATTTCCAGATTAATGGAGTTTTAAAGGTTCTATAACTTTGTATTATTCTTGAGACAAAATGTTGTTCTATAAAATATATCATTGTGAACAACCAATTGGTATGAGCAGGTCAGGGCATTATATAAAAGTATTGACCTGAATTTGGCACCAAAATTTCATTGGTATACCTGTAGAAGGAGAATTATTTATGCATTGAGTAGAAATGCTAAAGATTATAATCGATTTTTGGCTATTTTAAAGGCATGTCCATATATGGTGCAACATCCAAGTCATCAGAAATTTGCAGGAACAAATTTGGGATAGGCACCTGCAAGTTTTCTTCTGTCTCTTCCCAGACTCTGTTATCTTCACTTAACACTAAATATCCTTGGAATACAATGAACTATCTCAGCTCTGGTTAGAATGGCACACAGGGCTCCATAGAAGAACCTTCAGGGAATGGTTGAGTGTAACACTTAATGAACCCTTAGTCAGACCTGTTTGCCCGCCAATCTGACGCTTTGCGAGCCGTCCCGCTGGTTTCTCTTCACTTGGCCTTGACGCACACAATTACTTGAAGACAACAGAGCCATACAAAGTGGAGCAGAGCAGAAAATCCGCTTTTACGTCTTGGCGTGACAAGGTAAAGTGAACGATGCTGCACAGAAGCTTGTGTGCATGTGTGTGTGTGTGTGTGTGTGTGTGTGTGTGTGTGTGTGTGTGTGTGTGTGTGTGTGTGTGTGTGTGTGTGTGTGTGTGTGTGTGGCCTGGTGTGCAGCAGTGATCATGAACGTTCAGCAGCCAAGACGAGGCATACTACTTCCTGAGTGGGAGACATGAAAGCAGAGATTTTCTTGCACAGTTGCTATCACTACAAAGTTACACCATGATGTCTCCACCCTAACATGGGAGAAAAAACTCCAACCACAAGAAACACTCCAAGTTGCAGGCTGCAAAATTCCCAGAGGATTGAAAAAAAAAAAAAAGGAGCCACTCTCTCCAACAAATGTCTGCTTCCTGGAGCCTGGTGCAGTCCTATATGTTCACGGGCCTCCCCGACAACTGAGCTTTGTCTAGACAGAAACAAATGCTTTGCTCACTGCATAGGAATTCAGTGAAACCACAGCCCCTCATTTTCACACCACCTTCAGCCTGCTGCCCTCACATGGCACATAAGAACCAAGTCACAGCTCACATTGTCTCAATAATCCAGCATTATACTCCCAAATAACTGTACCGCCCCTGTTATTCAGTAACACAACAGATGACAGCGAGCTTGGTTAAACAGGATGCTTTCTGGACACTATTTTTGGCTTATCTCTTTCAGCTACCAGGGAATAACCTGGAAGCACACTTCCTTAACAGTTCTATTTCTACACATATGATACAGCAAACACACACACATACATACACACATACATACACACATATGTATATATATATATATATATATATATATATATATATATATATATATATATATATATATATATATATATATATATATATATATATAGTGGCATGCCACTCTTAGTAGCTTAAAAACAACTTAAAAGACTCTATTCTTGTCTTAAATTTCCTATTTTGACTACAAAAAATAATTGTCTTTAAGCTCAAAGACAAGTCAAAAGCGCAATAGGGATTGGGTGAGTTGGGGGGGGGGGGGGGGGGTGTTTGTTGTGGGGATCAGTCTTTACTGCCTTCCTGGTAAACCTTTACTCTAGTGTGTTTGAACAGAGACTTTGACCAGTTGTCAAACCTCTGAGTCAGTGTGTTGGTAGCAAGGTTGCCAAATGCATTTGAATAGTTTTTTGTAATGCTTGTTTATTTCATAAGGTATGTGCCATTTTACGTTGAACGTGAGGCTTTTATTTTGGTAGTATTACGAGTATAGGAAGTAAATCCAGGCTACAGGTGTTTTGTGTATCCAGAGAAGGCTGTGTTCTGTTGTCCTGTATTCTCGGTAAAAACCTCAGCTTGAGCGTGTGCGGGTTGTATTCTGCACCATGAATTCAAGGTCCTGATCCTGTTTGTGGCATTTGTGGACAAGATCTCAAGGTGTAGTCATTGAGAGGATGGTGCCTGGTTTGGGGACCTCAGGTTATCATTGTTGGTCTTTTGACGATGTGGTCTGTCAGCATGTTTAAGCCATGAAACAAACTCTCTACATACTGTTCTTACCTGTTTTATTCTGTTATATATTTCAGTTGTTCTGCTCGCTGTTACTTGTCTTTCTGCGTTTTGACACATTGTGAGCACTGGAATCTAAAGTCAAATGTTTTGTTTGCGCCCACAAAATTGCAGAATAAAAGTGATTCTGGTTTTAAGCGTGTATTTGAATTGCGTACATCCATGTGTGAAGCGAGTAAGATGAGAGTCAGCTCCTCTACATCCGAGGCCATGGTTCTAAACAGGAAAAAGGTGACTTGCTCCTTCTGGGTCAGTTTCACTGTCGCTCCCAAACTAATGCTGGGTTCACATGGCAGGATAATTAACCCGATTTTTGCCCTGATCTTTCCCTTCCAAAATGCCCTGATTATCAGGTAAATAGGCGCATCATATGCATATTAAAAAAAGACCAAAACCGGTTTGATCATGATAAAATAAGGTTATATACACCAAGCGTCCATCCTGATAGTGTATTGAAAAAATAGCACCAGCTGCTGGGGCCTAGCACCGATGCGAGGGGCAGATAAACAGATGTGGCGCCATCTACCAGCAGTAGGGCTGGACGATAATTCAATAACAATATATATCGATCGATAGACGTGCGGCGTGATAGGAAAAAATAGGGTCGATAAAACTTCGATAGACAGTTTTCCTTCCTTCCCTTCAGCCTATCTTATTAATTGATACTACAGTCACTACTTCCTCTCGACCAATCGTAATCGTGGACCCAGGCACGCCGTCACAAAGCGCCGCCATCTCAAACCACAACACAGAGCATGTGAATATGTTGCAGCAAGGAGCGGCGGAGGAAATTGTCCCAAAATGGGGTTTTACTAGTTCGCCAGTCTGACAGAAATAAACCAGTGATTTGTAAAACTAGCAAGGAACTGGTAAAAACAAAGTCTGGTAACGTAACCAACTTGTTTCATTTTAGCCCCGCGCGACTCCGCGTCATCTTCGGAGAGATCTTCTTCCAACACAAAGCAGGTATAGCAGCTAAACTGAGCTCCCTTCTTTGTGATAAAATGGTATTGGTATATTTATTTTGGTCATCTTACTGGTCACTTTAGTTTATTCTTTGACAGTATTTAATAACATAACTCAGGTCTCTTAAGTTATTTTTCTTTAAAGAAATTCTGTTATGGTTAAAAAAGTTGGTTAAATAAAAATTTAATTGGAATTTTGTGTTTGTGTTCTTTATTAAAATTAAATCATTTTGCAATATCCTAAAATTTCCAGGCAGAGCTGCACATAAAATATGGTTTTAAATATTTTCAATAATTATCTATATCGATCAATATCTATTTTTTTTTTACCGATAAACTTTTTTTCTATATCGTCCAGCCCTAACCAGCAGTATCGCAAAACTATCAGAGCAAGAGGCCGGGAGACAGAGCACCCAACTCGGCTGCACAAGCGCCGGCTGTTCGGTCCAGTTCTAGAGCTACGAGAGAAGGACAAATCATGAATGATTTAACAGTCCTTTTAATGACTAAATTAAAATTGATTTTTTTTAAAGCCACCCACAAATCTCTAAAGAACATTCCTTACTTCATAATTTTTCTGTCTGTGAGAAAAACAACCCAGTCCCTGATTGGTTGCCGTGACACAATTTGAAAGACAAGTTCAGATTTTTGAACTCCACCGAAAGTCATTGAGTGGTGAATTCTGCGCAGATCGGGCGGACCGCAGCTACCACACCCCTCATCCCTCGCAGTCCGCACCGCAGATCGTTTTACCTCTCCTAACCGTGCAATTTGCATAGGAATAATAAGTAAATCCACCCTTCCTGCCGCAAACACCGCGGTTGGTCAGAACGCACCAAGAGTGATCTAGTCTGCTCAGAAGAACGTTGGGGGTGTTCTGACATCAAATTGGGGATATGAAACATACTTGATTGTATTGGCTCGATTTATGGCATGTGGTGTCCCCCAAGGACAAAAAAGCATGCAACCCGTTGAATTTGAGGTGAGGTAAACCTGAAGAAAAAACTAATTTCTGTATCATAGTGCAGCAAACAATATGTTTAAACTCCTTTAACCAATGGCTTTTCTTTTTGTTGTTATTTTCTCAGTTAAAATTAGTCCACAAACTATCGTCATTATTCTTCCTCATCACCCATCTTTATTTACTCTGAACTCACGTCTGGTTTAACTAAATTTACTGTCTGACACCTGAATGTTCCTGAGTGAAGTCTGTTTTTGTGTTGTACTTGCCGTTTGACCGGACACCACACACTGTACGAGCAAACCTGTTATATACAATTTTTTTTTTTGATGATGATGATGATAAACAAACAGAACCAAGAAACATAGCAGACCAGTCAGGAACTAAATTGTGGAGAAGTTTAAAGGTGCATAGCCATGTTTTTTGACTTTTTTCTCATTTATATGTCAGTTGCTCACTCATGTTGCGTACAAGTTTTTATGAAAGATTATCACTCTCTGCTGGTGTATTAGTTGTTATTTTGGTGTTTTATGCTTTGCTTTTGCTCAGTTTGTTAGTAAATAACGCCTTTCATGCTTATTTACAATTTTAATGGAAGTACCACACTATGCATGCAAAGCAGGAAGCAGCTATTAGCATCTCCAGGTGAATCAAAAAAAAAGTTTCAAGACATAGTGAGAGAGAAAAAACGCAAAATAATATATGATTCTAAGAGGGAAAAGACTGGAATGTCTCTGGGAATACACTATTAACTTTGGTATTCACTGAAGTTGACGCTATACCTGCCGATTGCTCAGATGTGACCGCAGAGTTGATCGATGTGAGTAAATGTTCTGATATGAAGCTCTTAATGTTGCTGTAGATTGTTTTATTTAATTAACGTTTTGTCTTCAATCACGCTGAGCTGCTGCTTTACTGCGAGGCATTTCAGAGGGTCAGGTTTGGTCCGGCATGATTTAATCTTAATTTATTAATTAAGTAAACCGGCATTATGATAATTATTCAATACTGTCACTAGATGGCGCCACATCTGTTTATATCTGCTAGTTGCGCCCGGTGCTGGGGCTATATTTATCCACAAAAGGACCATCAAAACGTTTTCGGGACAGACGCTTGGTGTATATAACCTTATTTTGTCATAATCAAACAATTTTTGGTCTTTTTTAAGCATATAATGTGGCTATATACCTTTAAAGTAGGGTTAGGTTTTAAAACTATATCCCAAGCTCTTTTCATTATCTCAACATGGAAGAATTATGCAACCCCCTAACCCATTAAGACATGGCTGCATATCTAAGCTGACAAGCAGAAGCAGTGTGAAAATGATCACTAATATGGTCAAAACCAGGGAAGCTGGTCAACGTTGGTGGCCAGATGGCTGGCTATATACAGAGCACTGCTGGAAGGAAACCTGTTGACTGGGGCTCATCTTCCTGCAAAACAACAACACTAAACATACAGCTAGAGCTACAATGGAATGCATTAGACCAAAGTCATTCATGTGTTAGAATGGCCCAGTCAAAGTCTATCAAGCCAGGACCGTTTTGCAAAGAAAAATGGGCAAAAACATGGGAATATTGGAAACATTTTTGCTGCTGCAATTGCAGTGAAAGGTGGTTCTACAAAGAATTGACACAAAAGGCTACATATTAATAAACTTTATACTTATATTGCACTCGCAAAGTGGGAAGAAACTGCACAATGTATTTGCAACATGCAAAAAAAGGATTCTGCCTTGATCAATTTTAGAATAGTGGGGGAATGAGATCACCCTTGAATTGTTGTTGTTGTTATTTTTGTTGTTGTTGGGAAACAAGGTGATCTAATCAGCACATGCCATGTACATTGTGATGGTGGTGGCTGCAGATAGAGACATTTCTTACGGCTGAATTCTGATTGCTTATCACGATGAAGAAGAGACAAACACGGAGAGAAGAAAGAGGGGTGCAATTGGGGGAAAACAGAGCCTTCTGACCTCAGTGACACCTCCTCCACTTCCCCTTCTCCTTCCTGTGAACTTTGGAGCACCAAAGTATACATAATGAGCAAGTGAGGGGGAGGCAGAGCTGAGGCCTGCAGACGTAAGAGCGGGTCACTTAGACACTGTGCCCCACCACTTCTTGCAGAGAAACTCCACTAATGATTACATATTTTGCAAAGCCAACTCCTTTTCTTTAAAGCCACTTGATCACAAGTTTACGGTGGTGACACATTAGCAATCCACCCTTTGAACTGCCATGTTATAACCAGAAAACCTGCATACAGTCATAAAACAGGTAATATAAATGAAATAAGAATTCCAAACATCCAACACACCTCACCCAGTTTCGGAGAACTTTAGTCAGCATATGCAGACAGGAAAGTTCCCCGTGTTTTCACAGGGAATACAATATCCTGTTTGAAAGGATTAATGTCTATTCAAAGCTGCAGCACAGGTAACTTGTCTAGGACATTTTTGTGCATTAACAATACTTAGATAAATGTGGGAAAACAAGAACTGCTGGTCTGATTAATTTATCTCTCTGGTATGTATAAATGAATAAATAAAAAGTATTCAATGATCCCAGTAGGGTTACATTCTTGTGCTAATACATAAAGACCAACATATTATACTGTCAATGAAAACGTAAACTCACTACAAAAATTCTAAATCAGTTAAATGTACAAAAACTAAAAAGTTATTTCTGTGCTATTTGTCAAATTATAAGTAAGTACACTTTATGTATATACAGTAGCACGTTTCACAAATAAAAATCACAAAGTACTTCACAAAGCGCAAAAATCCCTGTTGCTGGTGAACCTTTTACGACCACACTTTTTCCTTCCACTCAGTTTTCTATGAACATTCAATAATTTTTTTTGGAATGTTCTAATTTTCTGATAAACTGAATCTTGGGTTTTCATTATCTGTAAATAAATTATTAAAATCACAAGAAACAAAGCCTTGAAATATTTAGTCCGTGTGTAATGAGTCATTAATTGCCAAGTTGCTTCCTGGAACAAGGAATTTGACATTGTTTCCACTTTGATCTCAGTGATGGCATTCTAAACACAATATGCAAAAAGGTAAATAGAATTATTTTCTTGTAAAAATAAATATATAAATTTTTAACAAGACAAAATGCATACATGAGTAAGTAATACGCAATTGGCAACAAAAGCAATTTAACTTTTTCATCATATCTTTATTTTTTGTGCCATACTTTATTTGAAGCTCTGCCAAAGAAGACCCAAAAGGAAATCATACTCTTTAGTGGACTTGTGGTTCAACGTTAACTGTAGGGCAGTGCACAGGACTGACTACAGTACAGCAAAAGCACGACCTGTCTTTGCTGGTGCCTTCATTCCTGCACAAAAGCCTGTTTACAGTATGCACAGCAGCAAATGAATGGCACCAAAGACAGAGTGCGTGTTTGTCCTGCCACTTAGATAGCAAAGAAGAAATTCTAGATATACAAAGCAGAGAAGTTGCTTGCTGCTCAAAGTCTGCATGCAGGCATGCAAACTAAAAGACTCCATAAAATCCCTTTCTGAACATCTTTTCTGTGTGCTGGTCTGAGTGACCTGACATGCTGTGTCACCGTCACTGATTTGATAATGAAAGTCCAACAGAGTGCTCTGGAAAGCACTTTAACACAAACCAGTAAATGATTCATACGAGGTGAGAATCTTTATCCTTGTATAAGGTCACTAAGACCTAGACAAGTCTGTTCACATTCTGATGTGAGGGAATATGAGGTTAATTGCAATGCAAACTATTAGCCAAAATGCTAAACCCCAGACAGACTAAATTAAGATTGCAAGATATGATACTTAGCCACAGTCTGGTGCAGAGCTCAGATAGAGTCTGACATTTCCAGTCATGCATTTTGGAGCGTTATAATGCTGTGTTCATTGAAAGCAGCGACCAGGATCTCACAGGGAAAGTATGTGCAGGCCGGTTGGAGCGGTTTGTTTTCAGAAGAGCGTTAACTCCAATGGAACGCGTCTGCAATGCCGGGTAGCATACCGCCCTGTTTCCTAATGAACATCAGTCAAAAGCACATTTTCACAGTGGCACAGACCACCTAGTGTATACTTCCAAGGCAAAGCAGTTAACTTATTTCTGGACTGGAAAATATTTCTCTTTCCCCTGTCTTGTGAGGGGGAAATGTTTTAGGGGGGGGAATCAAAGCGCAGAAGAGCAGCCGACTTGTAGAAAGGAATGCCAGGCACGTAACTGGTGGCTGGACGAACTCTCTGGGCAGGGTGACATCCCGCTAGCTGCTTAGTCGTCCTCTCTTAACTGCCAGACCGTAATGTTTGTTAACTTGAGGCCAAGATTTCCTGCAAAGATCAGGGTGGCTGGAATTCCTGCTTGGCAGACACGTGGCAAAAAAAAAGTCTCAAAATGGAATACAGCAAACTAGGGAGAGATAAAGCAAGCTGGATAGACTGGTTATTGTCACAGCTTTGCAGCCGTGGTTAGAAGGCACATCTTGTTGCTTGCAGAGAGATGTTATGAACACAAGCATGTACAGTGAGAGCAGTGCATTAAAATAAGGGTCTTCACTACTCAGTCTGTCCCAAAGGGAACAGACTGAGACACTCTGAGGCCAAAACACAATGTCTGCAGTTATACATGAGAAAAAAGAAAAAGAAAAACAAGGCGTGCAGCATTACTTTTTTTACAGTCCCACTTTTGACCTCTTGACTTTTCTTAGTCCTGTGCTATTCCAACTGACATAGCTGTATAGTACCCTTTGAACTTGGACGCACTGTTTGCGTGCAGACACTGACTGATTACTGTGCTCCGTCAGATGAGCAGGGAACGGACAAAAGGAAAAACAGTCTCCCTTACTTCCTCTGTTTATGCACCGCCAACCACCCTCAGAGGCGGTAAAACTACATTATTGCTTCCCCAGAAGCCATTCTTTAAAATGCAACCGACCGTTTTGTAAGAAACATTCTGTGTAGTGGATGGCTCTCTCCACTGGCACTGAAAAAATTACAGACAGCATTTAAAAGTCCTCTGCAAAATCAGTAATGCAATTATTTATGTGTGGTTGTTTGGAAAAATCATGATGGATGTGTCCACCAGTGTCCACCAGGACACTTCTTTGGAACCCTTATATCATTAACCAATGGACTGTGATTAAATCATCAGTGCCTGGAACAATGCATACTTCCGGTAAATAAAATAATACATTTAACCACTTGCAAGAAATTACTAATTCTTCAAGTATTTGAGTTTTTAATTTCATAAGAAATGATTTAATGGTTTACAGTAAAAAATAACGTTTGTACAGCAGAACCTGTACATTGACGGGTTGTTTCTACATCCCCCTTCAGCAACCTATCTCTGACGGACTGATTAAAGAAGAAGAATTGTGTATCGGTTGCTATAATCTAGAGAATACGTGTGGAGTGTTTAAACCTTCAAATCTGGTTATCTGTATCTGCATACATGGAGTTTTAAAAGTTGTGCAGTTTTTTTAAAAGCCACGTGTATTTGTATTTAAATTAATTTGTAATATGCAATCCAAGGTATTTTACTTAAATTGGTAATCCCTAGTTTACAAACGAGAATCTTCACTTTTTTACGCCGACAATATAAACATAATTTTAAAATCCTGAGCTCTTATGGAGAACAACACTTGTACTATATTTAAAAAAAAACATATCTACAAGCCCTCTTAGGTTAAAAATAGAACATATAAATAATGCATGTAATTCATGTCCAACTCAAAGGTGAAGTCAGTGGGTTGCCAGTCACTTGTTTCAAAAACCGTTCCATGGAAACAGGATCTGCAGTGACCTAGTTGTGGAAAAGGGGCTGATAATGTATCATAAGAAGAACAACAACAGGGAGTGGGAGATTGCACATCTGAAACTGTGATTCCTATTCATTCACATAAATAGTTAGATGTTACACATTCACTGACAAAACATTATAGAAGAAATCTTTTCATATACCCTGTTAATTAGAAATATTCTAGCTGAACAAGAAGGAAACGGTCAGTGGCTGCTGCAAACCTCAGAGGATGCTTTCTGCAACCTGAGGCAAAACTTTGATGCAAATGTTTGGCCTTCAAAGCCGAGCTGTGTGCACATTACAACTGTGCAGACAGGACCGCTAAACTAAAAGGTATCTGCAAGTGTCCAGGGTACCAAGAGGCCACCCAGAGAAACCGCAGTTCTGCACTGAGCTCCAAGATTTAAGATACGAATACCAGTCTGTGTATGATTTCTTTTTGGAAGCAACATGTTCTTGTTCTTGGGAACAGGGCAGTGCTGAAAAGGGCAGAACATACGAGAACAAAAGGTCCTGAATTCATTCATTTCTGTCTTCTAAGGATGAAAAAAAAAGATTTGTTTTAAATATGTCACGTTTCCACTCTTTCAGGCCAAGTGGAATGCATGACACATCGTCTGAGCGGAATAAAGAGTCGCACACGGAGACATAAATTGTTTTAAACACCCCTTACATATGGCTCCAGAATGGACAGAATCAGAGCTGGCTCGCTGGTCATGGAAGCGAGCCATCAAAGTCGTATTAACCACATTAGTTCCTGCTCTGGGAAATGCCACTCCTCCTTCTGCTCTTAACTAAGAATAGTGAGTAGGAGTTTGTGATTGCACATTGTATATTTGTGTGTGTGTGAGAAAAGTTTCAGGCACAAAAGGAATGGGGTTTTTTTGTGGAAGGGTGTGTGTGCAGGGGGGAGGGGGTTACTCAGGAAGCGGACGTGGTGAAAGCGCGTAGGAGGAAGAAGGACGTCCATATATGTGCAGATGCCTGTGAAACAGGATGGAGACGTGCACTGGAGGTATGTCTTCCATGCCGAAGCTTGGGATCTCCTTCGGGTGTGACAGCAATGCGGGAAATATTCAAGCCTCCTCCTAAATGTGCAAACACACACCCTGGTGCTCAGAATCTTTCACCTGCTCTGAGACCCAAACTGTGACACAGACCTCCTATCACTGACACCCTTCTGCCTCGTAACGGTCACCTCAAGCAGCTGTGGGAAACTGGGAAGTTATGGTCAAATCAATGATTTCCCCTAAAGGCGAGTTCTTCAGCCAGCCCACAGCTTTCTGTTTCTGCCAAGTTTGCGCAATAAACAGCAGCCCAGCAACCAATTAGCAACACACCTGCACAAAAGCAAAAAGGGCCTTTGTTCAACACCTGCACCGCTGTCACTGATTTACTCTGTCAGTTGACCGCTGGGTGCTCACACTAAAACACGTCTTTGTTGCTCTTGCTGCTTTCACAAGGATCTGGTTTGCTAATGGTATTTATTAAGCTTTTTCTTTTTAAATAAATCTGCTCTCCTGACTTTTCAGTGCTATGTCAGGATCACCCACAGGAATAACTCTGAGGTCACTCTGACACCACACGTGGAAGCTCATTGTACTTGGAAGTACCAACAAAGCTTAAAACAACTCAACATGTACATGCTGGCGACCAGCTGACAGTGAAACTCTTCATGTTTGTAGTCTGCAGGGCTCTGTCACAAACTCATAGGCTGACCAACACTGACACCATGTGGTGACCTTTTAGGATACGTAGCCAAATTCTAATTTTAGCAGCAGTGGCCTCTTCTTTACCAGCATCTGTCTAAATTGCTCTCTAAGATATTTAACATTCAGTCGCTTCTATTTCTGGAAATACTTTTTTTTTTTTATTGAAGAAAAACGAAAGCTCACAAATGAAAGAAGAAGAGGGAGGTGAAGAAGAAGAAAACAGCAGTGAAACACAAAATAAAAATGAAAAACCTTGGCCGTCGAGTTGGAGGCTTGGAGCAGCAGTTAAAGTCAATGAATGCAAACTGCAAATTTAAATATCATCTCTTTAAATTTTGCTCACCACAACATTTGTTCTTTCACGTCTTTGTTATATCATGCGTTTGCTTTTGCTTATCAAAGACTGGGTTCTCTTCAGAAGAGAACCCTAGACATCCCGCTCCTCAGCGACACTCATTCTTGGGGATCTCAAGTTGATCCTTCCTCTGTCAAGTTCTGGGTTTGCCTTGGGGTCTCCTGACAGAAAACTCAAAACCTCGAAAGGGAAGTGTCCTGATCAGATGCCCCAACAACCTGTGCAGACTCCCTTCAATGTGGAAGGGGAGTGAATCTACTCTCTTGGTAAGATAAGCTCCTCATTCTCTCTGTACGGATGAGCCCAGCTACCAAACAGATAAAGCTAATTTCAGCCTCTTGTTTCCAGAATGCAGAGATATGTAAATTGGCCCACAGATCAGTTTGGATGTTTCTAATGAAGGAAGAAGACTCAAAGTCAGCAATTATCATTATCATCAGTAAGATGGAGGAAGCACAGAAATGCAACACAATAATTAAAAGGAAACAGTTTTCAATGACACTTGTGGTTCATTCTGGCTGCCAAATAGCAAGAGAGAATGGAACTTAAAATAGAAAACAGCAACATTGCTCTTTTCAGCTCAGAGTCTTAGAGTTAAGGTTTAGGATCCGCATTCAGTAGAGGATACACACAGACACTGCAGTGTTTTTAGAAATGCCAGCCCAGGATTCTTCAAGACAGTTTAAAATGTTCAGACCTTAATCATTTTCTCTTTTTTTTAAAAGGATAAAAGTCTGTCTGTCTCAAAACTATTGACTATAGTTTTAAAGGAGTAATTTGAAATAGACTCAATCAGTATCAGTAGTTTTCAAAACTGTACAAAAAGTAGAGATGGTAAATCAGGCAAAAGACTATACTTCTCTAGTAAATAATAATCTTGTTGAAAAATGCTTGGTAAGCATAAGTAGCCCCAGCTCATGACATTTTTATTCAGGCAGAAATTTACTACCTTAAAAACGTAGGGACACTCTTGGTTTAATTGATTTGGTTTAATCTACATTTTAACCTGCTTTTTTCTGTTATGTTTTGCGTATTCTTATATATTTTGTTTGCACTTTGATCCCCAATATTGTGGATGTGGAAAGGCGATACAAATGATTAATTGAACATCTCTATGTATGTTATTACAGAAGTATAAATAAGCTTTAGTGAAAGTATACAACCATCAGAGCTTGGCTTGAGGACTTGTTACCCAGAACAGCTTTCCAGTGTTACCCCTGCATGCATCGACCCTGTAAACTTCACTGCAATCTCAAGAGGGCAGCAGATTACAGACAGTCCTCAAAAGGCTGACCTGATACGCTATGAAATACTTGTGGGGACTGAACATGCTTAATTATAGATGAACTGTGTTTGCAACCGGAGAAGCCTCACAAATATACCAAAAGCTCAGGGTGCCAGTGTTCCCCGGAGCCTGCAGACAAAGACACTTACCTTTATGCAAGCAAACAGTAAGGAACGTGTATGAGGTGTCCCTGAGCATGTGGTCACCATGCATCTGGAAAGAAAAAAGAACAAAGGAAATGTTTGAGTAACAACCAAATGCTGCTTAGTAAATTGTGAGACAGTTAGAGTATGTGAGTAGGAGAAAACAGTCCACCAGAGAGAAAACAGGGCTCTTAGTGTATTCTGTGAATAGCAAAGAGTCCACTGACACTATTTACTCCATCACCATCTGTCAACCACTGAAAAGTGCTGTGGATCAGAAGAAATCTGCTCTCTGCACCTCTTGCTTCCATTTCTACATTCCAGCAAAACTAGTGAGATGACCAGTCCTGTGGCCGGACAACCTTCTGTGGGTTTTTCTGCTAAGTGGCGGAAAAAAACCTGGTTGTTCTCAGGGTGCCTAAATCAGCCTCCTCCCTTCTCCTCTCTGTTCCATCTTCCCAGCCTTCCACCGCCAGGAGCCGAGCCTTCAGTCGCTCTGCTCTTCATCTCTGGAATTCACTGCCCTCTGACGTATGAAACATCACTTCATCAACACAAATCAAAACTGGTCTGAAAACACATCTCTTTAGATTAGTGCATCCCTCTTAACCTATCCTTGTGTATATTTTTAATTGGTTTGATTTGATTTTACGCTGGCTTTTAACTGTGTAATAAAGTTAAGAGTAACTTACTTCTTCACTAGACATGTCCCTCCGAAAGGTGATGCTGTTTTGTTGTGAATTTATCATTGCAAATATGCGCATATGAGAAGATGGGTGGGGGGGGGGGGTGAAGGTAGAGTCATGGCTTGTCACACATCTTGCTTTTGTCTACTTTGCTCAACAGCCCACCTGGTACTGAGATTTTGCTTATTTTTCCTTTAATCTCTTTTAATTTGTTTGAGATTCTATGTTTATTGTGTTTAAATGCAATAATGTTGTAATCATTAATGTCATATTTAAAATCTAGCACCTGAAAAAGTTTCATCCCTCTACTGCTTTTCTTTCGGGAGTCATGGAGAAACAGCGCCCTCTAGAGTCTTTTAGCACCCATCTTGGAATGTTGAGCCCGCTACTTTCCATGCATTGAGACTTCTTAATGTTCTCATTTCGGAGTGCCTGAACCAAGAGATTACTGAGTGCTCTGAGAATGCCTGTGTTGTCATCACAGGGTAAAGGAGTAGGCTTTTAGTCTGTGATGGCCTGCATGCCTTGCCATGTGTCTGGTGTTTGTCCAGTTGTGGGGAAATCCTTGCATTTTCTGACCATAGACACGCTTTGCTGTTCTTATGGCACAGTTCACGTTGGCTCTGGTTGATCTCTCTCCGTCCCCACACTTGAACACTGCATTTCATATCAATATTATGCGTACCTCACTGGTAATTCAGGGTTTCTGATTTGGCTGTGTGGTAATGATCTTGGTCGCAGAGACATGCTCCTTGCACTTCTGGTTGTATGCAGGCACAGATTCAGCCTACTCCTCTACATTGGTGTGCTGGTTTTCAGCCTCCCTCAACATGTTCCAGTTTGTGCACTGAAAACAGTTTTGTAATGCTAACACAGATCCTGCAGGCCAGTCCCTCACCTGCTTCATGGTGGGGTTTCCTCTGATAAGCAGGGGCATAACATGCAGGAAATGGCATGACATCAAGGTGGGGATGGGGGGCTGCCCTTAATGCTGCCTTAATATTTTTGTAGGTCCTGTCCAGTGGGTTTGAGCTTCTGGCTGCAAAGTCCATAAGTGGGAGAACTGTCTTCATGTTGGCCTGATTAATGTCCCCAGTAACAGTGAAAATACCCTCTGGATGTGCGGTTTGAAAGTCAATGATATAGTGGTAGAGCACACGTATAGCCTGTTAGCACTGGGGGCAATTTCTTTTTCTTTTTTTTTTTGTGTCCTGTCTGGCAATGTGGCAAAAAGAATTGTTATCTTATTCTCACAAGTGGAGCATTATCACTTTCGCCATAGTGCTCTGCTTGATTTATATATGTAAATAGTTTTATTATGTAGGGAATAATTCATGTTATCTGGACACTACATTGATAAAGTAAAAGAGGAGAGAGAAATGAGAAGAAAAAAAAGAGAAAAGGAGAAAAGGTGAAAGAAAGAGGAGACAGTAGAGAGAGATTGACAAAATGTCATCAGTCTGCTTCATTACCTGCAAAGAGAGATGTAAAAAGAACAGCACAAACAATAGAGTTACAGATACAATACAGCGACAACTGAAGTATATACAGTATTAATCAATACTAAATGTATAAAGTGGTAACTAAAGATAAAAATTGGTGAGTATGTAAGTAGCCAGATTCAAGCACATGTAGGTGTTTCTGAGCGTGAGCTTGTGTGTGTAAGGTTTATCCTTGGAGAAATGCTCAATAGTGGTTGTGAAAAGCCAAAGACCCCCCCCCCTTCCCCTTCCCCTTCCCCCGGAGCACCAAGGCAGGCCCCAGGGGACCCAAAACCCCAGATGCCCAAAGGGACCCCCAAAGTAAAGGTGCCCAAGAGGGGCCAGCACAAGAAATCAGCAGCCCCCACTGAGGGAAGAGGGGAGACGCCCCCCAGGAAATCCCCAGCCGCTACAACGCTGAAGCCCCCAGGAGCCGTGGGGACGAGCCTGTGGGCTCCGCCGTTAGCCAGCTACGCTGAGGTGGGACCGGCCATGGGCCCCGAGGAGCCGAGGCCGTGGACCGGCACCCGCCCGGGCACCCATCCCCAGTCTCCGAGTACCACCGATGTACCAGCGGGCCAATACGCCCGCCAGCGGAGGGGGGCAGGATGGGGGGAATGGTCTCCGCACTAAGCAGAGACTTGAGATGTGCTTGGGAGAGGCAGCAGTTCAAACTTAACCTGACAAATAGACAAAAAAAAAAAAACACACACAGTCTCAACCATTCACTCCCACCCCAGTGCCCCCACACACGACACAAAAACTATATGGTATGGGAGCTGCACGGTGCAGGAGAGGAAGGACCTGGCACGGGTGGTGAGAATAGCGCAGGGGATTGTGGGATGCCATCTGCAGGATTTGGCCTCCGTTTATGTAGCATGAGTCCAGGAAAGGGCCAGATGTACCTCCATTGATCCCATCCACCTGGGCAATGCACTTTTGGCACCTCTTCCATCAGGTACACGCTTCAGAAGCATCAAATCCAGAACTAATAAACTCAGGAATAGTTTCTTTCTGAGAGCTGTGAGAACTATCACCCCCTGGTGAGTAGATTGTGATCCATCATCACATTACTATTATTGTCTATTTGCACACTCTTATTCTCAGGAATATTAAACTGCACATTTCTGTAAATGAAGCCTTAAGATCTCTGCACAAAAATGACTTCATTACTTGAGATTCATTGAAGGAGGGTTTATGTAACATGTTACATATCATTCGCAAAGGGACTGATATTACACCTCTTAGACTCTGACACAAACTTTCATTCTTTAATGTAAAACAATCTCTGTAAATACTAAGTCTGATGTGTCACGTATCCATGTACATTCTAAGCTTGTGTCTGCCTCAAGCGAAATTTCACCTTGGTAACACATGGTGACATTATTCTTGATTCTTGGTTTTGGGCACATTCATCCCTGTATGGTTTGGCTCATCCACTAAACAAGACATCTTCAAAGTAAAACATACAATTAGGTCTGCAGGGAGCATCATCAGTGCCCATATCATTACTATGCTTATTTTGACCAATCCAACCATCTCTTCCTGTTTTGTATGCACATGTACACATATTTACAAGAATTATTTTTCTCTTTTCCTTTTATGTATATTTGTACTTAAAATGTCTTCCTTGAGGGCAAAATGTAACATAATTCATTGTGTCTGTGCACAAACTTGGCAATTAATGCTGAATCGGATTATGAATTTACACTGAGATCTGAAATACATTTTTTTAACAAAATGCTTATTCGGCACAAAAAGTTCCTTCTAATTAATCACAAATAACATGTAGGAAATTTAATAACACTTAAATTTGTTAAAATCATTGCTACCATTTATCCTTGCCCAGCAACATCTCCTTTCCCTTCTCTGGTTTATAATTTACCAGACTTCCAGCAACAACAGGCGCTGCTGTGTGGGATGAGCATTTACAACCCAGTACTGCACATATAACACCACACAGCCCTCATTTATCTCATGTTAACACTGTGGCGTAATCAAGATAACACAAGCAGCTGATGGTGTCATTTAGCTCAGCCTTATTCAGTTTCTCTGCAAAGTACCAGCTCACCAGAAAAAGAAAAAAAAAACAGAATAGAGCAGCCACATAAAAATACATAAAAACACAACAGGAGAACAAACAGCTGCGTACACAGAGTTAACGGTTGCTGTAGCTCCCTTATTGGCTTTGTCTGGGAGAGAAACAGCCAAACAGATAAGCAAGCAGTACGATCTGTGGGGGAAAGGAGAGTACATTTGTAGCAATAATAGCTTTGTCAATAGTCTTGTCCAAAGAAAGGGATATGGCAAAAATAAAAAATAAATGACAAGCTCATCTGTAGAATATGCGGTTATAATAAAAACATTTAAATAAATGCTGACATTTGAAATGTGAAGAAAACCTTCTTAACATTGACACCGGCATACCATATTGATTATTATATTCATATAATTGTGTCGCATGTATGTGTCGGCAAGAGGTTCCACAAATTCCCTCAAGGTCAAAATGTATCCAGTCCCACACTAGTTTGTCATTTTATTTTACAAAATTGAGTCTGAATCTGAATATTACGTCCCGACGTTCAGACAGACGAGTAGGAAACTCGATGTGTGAAAGATTTTCTTTAAGCCAATAAATGCTGCTCCTCTCTGTGCTGTAACACGTTGAGCTCTGGCTGCCCGCTAGGGCTGGACCTCACTACAGCAGGTCATGGGGTACTGCAGGTGCTTGGAAGTTTTAATGTGTGTAGCACTTCATATTTGTTACAATAAAAGCAACAAACTAATCATAGAACACTGGAGATAGGCACTAGCACCCCTCGTGACCTCATGAGGGATAAGCAAGTCAGAAAATGGATGGATGGATGGATGGATGGACGGACGGATGGATGGATGGATGGATGGATGGATGGATGGATGGATGGATGGATGGATGGATGGATGGATGGATGGATGGATGGATGGATGGATGGATGGATGGATGGAAAGTAATCATATGTAAAGTAATAAGAATGAGTCATTATTAGCCCCTGAAATAAAAAGACACTGTTAGCTGTTAGTAGAAGAACATTGGGACTAATTAGCATGTTCATTTATTCATGTAAGTGGACAACACATCAGACTGAATAGAAAATTGTCACTTTGTAACTGAAGATCATGCACAACCTGTTAAGAATCTGCCAGCAACAATGTTAAATCTGCTATTATTACATAATTTTCTGAAGCCGCCTGAACAGTCTTGCCTTAATAATACAACAGAGCAGAAGGACAGAAGATCTCTGGAGCCATGCAGAGGGTCAAAGAAAGGACCAGCAAAGATAATTAAATTACAGTAACAGCCTCATTCAGAGAGTCGGTCTCTCGATGTTGCACAGACGCACCACAGAGACCTGGTGGTGCACATGGCTATAAATATCCTGCAGAAGATGGATGACATCTCCCTCAATGTCAGTGAGATCAGACAGAGCAAGAGTGAAACGGGTGAGCCGGCTACTGTCACGCTCTGCAGGGAGGGGTCACAAACTAGCAGCAAGGACATCCGGTCACGCTGGCAGAAAGAGCAACGAGAAGAGAGCGTTAGATCATAGATCATAAGATCTACCTTAGATCATAATTACCTAAACGGCAATGTCCAATTTGTCCCACACTAGATGCTGGCTAGTAATTCCTTGCTCTGACACATTGTTTTATTCAAAGCAGAGCTAATGTGAAATGATGGGCGGAGCCTACCCAGTAGAGGCCAGTACAGCTGACCTGTCAAAATACTTGCAGTGCAGGGTTTGCTGAATTTACACGTTCACTGTAAGCTGACACTTGTAGGTTGGAATGACATCATAGCCAGGTATTGTCCAACTTCTCAACAACTGTACCAGTAAGGCCCGAGTATATGTGAACATCAGCCTATGGCTGCTAACAAGGTACAGACATTAAACTTTCATCTGTATTCACTCTATGATCCTCTGGATTTTCAATCATCCAAAAAAAAGTAAAGAAGCGTCCGTATATACATAAAGATTTTAAAACATAGAATCATAGTGTATTATTACCCAGTCTAAAGTATGAAAGAAATGAGGCACCCAATGGCTACTTCAAGATGTGTAGTCAATGCTCTTTCAGGGCTCACCAGGCCGGGTTTAACTTATAAGACTCTGAATGTGACAATTATCCTTTTAAATCTGTGGTTTTTAACTCTGTTTCAGAGTTTAAAAGCTGTAGAATAATCCTAAACTGTGGCTGTAGAACATTGTGCAGTGACTCTGACTTGAGCTATTCCTCTTCTCCCCTGCTCTGCTCCCAAAGCAATGTCCTGAACACGCACGACTGTGTCAGCAACATTTTATAAAGTCTGTAACAGATACGCCGTTATATAAGTTGTGAACTGTAATCACAGTGACAGAATCATTGATTGTGGTTTTATTAACTGCCAATCACAGATGTTTTAGTAAGAAAAAGAGATTGATTAAAGGTCCTTCAACATCCACAAAGAGTGGACACAGAGGTTTGAGTTACGCTCCTTGGCTTTTAAATGGTCAGCGTTAGGAGAAGAAAAGCTGACATCAAAGGCTACATCAGTCTGATTTCAGTGTTTTGAATCGCGTTCTGGACTCTGTTGCTGTGGGCGCCGACGGCTCGCAGCGGATCACTGGAGCTGCAGGAGCGAACGTTGCACTGGGAGACAAAAAAAGCATGTCTGCTGATTTTAAACAGATAAAAAGGATACAGAACCTGTTTTTCTCTTCCTGGTTGTATCCTGTTTCCAACGTCACAATGCTCCCACAGCATCAGCCGTCTATTTACATAAACAGTCTGGATTTGGAATCCACGGTAGAAATACACGACCGATTCCTGGCGTTAAACACAACTTGCCAGGAAATTGAATTTCCAAGGAAAAAAAAAAACATTCTGGAACACAGAGTCGAAACACACCAACAATCTGCTGTGCCGCTGCAGAAAGGCTAAAAGGGCCTAAAAGTAAATGTATGAAACAGAGAAATTAGAAGACCTTAGACTAGGAGAAAAGTGAGTTCAGAATTTTGTCAAGATGAATAGTAACTGAAATTCACATGTTGCTGAAAAACCTGAAACTAAAGGTGACAGGCACCATGGTGCTGTGGTACACGGTATGCAAGGTTTCAGTTGAAATCTTAAGGTATCAGTGAAGGAACAGAGGCCATCGTAAATGCTTCCCTCACTTGTTGCTAAGCAGTTAATGCATTCTGCGCCCGCCAACCTTCTCACATATGGCACGCAGTGAGGTTGCACACCTTCATCCCTGCCACATGTCTTAGGAAGGAGGCTCATATAGTTGCATCAAAGCAGGAGGCCCTGTTTTTTTTTTTTTTTTTGCATATTACTCTGGACATACAGATATAGAGAGTGATGGCGGTGCTGACTAGAAACATTCTCTGAAGGTCTTTGTGACCAGAGCAGTGACGCACGGAGGAGCTCCCCTGAGGCCGAGGGAGGAATTTGAGTCGAGGGACAGAATGGGGGGTTGGGGGGGGCTCTCATGGGATTGAACCATACTAAGGTCTGCATCAGTGGCTGCAGGGTAACCAGGCAACATGGACAAGTCCACTTCAACAGCGAAAATCGGTTTGAGCAAAGTCACAGCAGACTGAGAAAACATAGCTGCTGAATGATGTTTGACCCAGACTGTCTCTGGGAGGACTCGGCCAGCCCGATCCTTCGGATTCACGCACGTTTGCTCGTTTTCAGGCAAACATTTAGATCTACAAAGCCAGCATTACAAAGAGCAAACACGTAATCCTTCTAACTGACAGCTACTCCCACATGAGGCAGCTACAACGTGTCAGGCCCTAAACAACCCTCCCTTTTGTTGTTTGCAGTAAACATCAGAGCTTCTTGTTGGGGGAGGAGGGGGGGGTCAGGATTACATTCTAACAATCTGCCGCAACAACTGCTCCTTTCAACTCTGTGACCCGACCCTGCAGATTCTGTGATGAACCAAACTGATGGTGCAGGATCAAACAGAACAACATGGTAGTCGTACTGCCTGTCTGTCTTTTCATAACAAGACCTCTGCTCTTCAAAGTTTGCTCCTGACTGTACATCCTTGGGCCATGTTCATGTGGCTAGGACGGCAGCACTCCTCTGTCCTCTTTCTTCTTTTCTAATAAAATTAGGGCTCCCCAATCTGAGGACATCAAATGACTGTGATACAGATGTTGATCACTGCAATGATATGATAACAATATCAACCGTGATCATTGCACGTTTTTCTCTCTCCTCCCTGTTTTACACCTTCACAAATTCCCCCTGAATTTGTCGACTGAAATCTGAGACACTTTAGCATTGAAATCTGGAAAAATAAATGATCTGTATGATGAGGGTTATTGCATGATCCTTGAAATATTAAAATCATCCACAGTCAAAGCAGTTGTTAGCCATTACCAGTATCAGCAATGAAACTGTGCAAAAAATATCAATTTATTTGAAGGCTTTTTGCAAATCATAACCAGGCACGCCAAGAAACAGTTTGCATCTGTTATAAAGAGAACTCACAACCCTTCAGAAATTATCAGCTTCAGTGGATTTTTAACTAAATCAAAATTTAGGATCCAACACTGAATTATTCTTTTTGTTATTGTCATTGACAGAAATGTATAAATGTTAAGAAATATTACAAATAATTAGTTAAACTAAATGGAAGCATGCTTGCTGTAAAGCCTTTGTGTAAATCAAGTGTAAATCAGCCCATGTAAAAGCATATCCAGGGCAGGATAACCAACAGCTTAACGCATCATGATTAATTTGCAATGTAGAATCAGAGCATTGCTGCTGCCTCAATTGCTGAGCAATTGGTGCTTTCACGTAAATTTGCCAATTACCCATAAAAAGCCTCTAGATTTGGTGCTAGTCGCTTTTTTGAAGAAAGAAAGTCGGTAGAAGGGTCTGAAACGTGCAACAGTGGATGCTACAGAAGCACCAGACGGAGCTCTGTTTTTTGTTTGTTTTTTTAAGACGAAGCTGCTTTTAGCAGAGCTACTGAAGTCAGTTTCTCCAAATTAGGTCACAAAAACTTTTGAACCAACATCAATACGGATTCAAAATTCAATGCGAGACCATTGTTTAACCCTAGCAGGGTGCCACACTGATGATTTTAGATACAAAACCAGGATTTCAACAAATATGCACTAATTTGTCAAAATAATGACCAGGATATGCAGACGGTACTATAAGACAACCACAGTTTATTATCACACAAAAAAGTTGATTTGGGAGTGAGTTACCCTTTTAAAAAAGTATGATCAATAAGGGTCAAATTAAGTGCATTAAGATTACATTTGCCATAAAATACTGTTATTTAAATAAACTGAATTGAACTGAACTACCGAATACACAATCCTTTAAATGTTTATCTTTACTCGGTTTTATCTCCAAATGCATCGAGTAAAGGTATTCATCTCTCCGCTGCCTTTTATAATCTGCAGCATCATTTAGAAAGGCCATTCTACAGTGATTCCTCCAGTCTGATGTTGTAGCCTTTGGTCATTCGACTGCATCTGTTGTGTAGCTAAAGGAGGACATTTGTGACCTGAAGGCTCAGACTGTTGCAAAGTCCTCCCATCTACTGGACTTGATGACCGTGTTCCCTCCTGCATGTATTTAGTGGCATCTGCTTTGTGAATCCGGCACGAAAACAAAGTAAGCAGCGGAACAGCTGCAAAAAAATATATAAAAAACAAAAAAAATGGAGGGGAATGAAGGATTCATTCAGAATTCCTGGGATGGAAGATCCCCACTGGGCTGTCTTCCCCAAGGTTATGATGCTCCATATCCCTGCAGTTTCACAATTTAAAGCGTCATTTCAGCACTTTTAGAGACCTGTGTGCTTTAACAGGTCAATATTTCAAAGATACTCTGAAAGTTCAGACCACAACAAAAACAATTTCTCCTTTGTATATTTTAGGGTCCGTGCACTGTTGTTAACTTCACCACAAATATTCCTAAAAATCGAATTAGTACTTGGAATGACACCGCAGAACTGGACGCATTGGCTTCAACCTTCCAGTTCTTACATAATTTTTACATGGATTGCGTGTATTTAGGCTTTGATATTATTGTTCAACCTAATGACAGCTAGAAATGTCACATGGAGGAACCGACGGGCTTCCCATCAAATGCATCTACCCAGCTCTTCAACTGCCCCTTATTCATTCACACACACGGTTCCGTCTGTTGTTGACACAATTTCTGTCCTCGCCTCCTAAGAAAAAAATACTAAATAATTAGTGTTTCTGATACTCACCTAGCGGCTGTTTTGATGCGAAATTTGGGGATTTTTAAAAAACTCCGACCATGAAATATTCCCCCGTGGTCTCCTTTCCGTCCGCTTGAAAAGTTTCCCTGCGGCTAAAACACATTGGGCTGCGGAGCGGAGCAGCCAGACGGTGGGCGCAGGCGGTCCTCAACCGCTGGCCGCTGCTGAGGAGCCCTTGGGCTGGGCTGCGCACCGTTTGGGGCGTACAACAGCGCCCCCTCCTGGTAGCTCTCCATGGTTTAGAATGATCCAAGCAGGAAGTTTTCAGTGGAAGTAAGACTATTTGTGAAAGGCGTGAAGACTTGTGTTTTCTCTCGGCTTCTTCTTTTCAGTTTTACTGATAGGGTTTAACCCACGATGACGTCACTAATATATACTTCATTAATATTACATGGATTATTTATCCCAGTATTTCCCATGGTTTCTATGGGCTAACCTCCACCCGTTTTTTCATAAATATAACAGCTGTCCCTGCTGAAGAAGAGCATCCCCACAGCATGATGCCGCCACGGCCGTGACTCGTTGTAGGGACGCTGTGGCGTCTGTAGGGGGCAGTGTAGGCCTCGTTTTCTTTCACATGAAGCGTTTTGCAGGTAAGTACAGTTTTGGTCTCGTCTGACCAGAGAGCTCCTTCTTCGATATGTTTGCTGTGATTCCTACTTGGCGTGTAATCAATGTTAGAGCTACGCCCAATAATTTACGATATCATTCAGTAACTCAATTCACAAAGTGAAACACTTACACAGACTGATGTTTTCAAGCCTGTATTTCTCTTAAATGTGATGCTTTTCCATTTACATATAATGAAAATAGCTGACCAATAAAAATAATTTTATTACAGAAATGTGGGCTTCGTAAAGTATATGTTTAATAGCTTTTATTTTTATTTTTTAACAGAAACACCTAAAACTAACAGAGTAATGATGCACTGCCCCAGACTCCAGCTTCTTAGCTCATTTCCATCTGCAGTCCCAGAAGCAGGTCAGGAGATGGAAAATGGAGATAAATAAGATGTTACTACAGAAACAAAATGGTAAGTTTATTTAAGAGAATCTGACAAATAATTGGAAAATATAAGTTATGGAATATAACTACAAACAGGACTTTTTGGGGCTTTCTTATAACTTTGGCTTCCTTTAGCCATTCTTCCACAAGCTACTAGAGTATATGGAGGGTCCTCCATAGGCATATCATATGAAATGTATGGAAGTTTGTGATTGCAGTGTAACAAATTGTGAGAGTTCAAAGGGCATGAAAGCAGGGCACTGTATTCCCTTGACCCACACTGCCTTCCTCCATGAACAGCTTAGGTCAAAGTAAACCTAACCTAATCTGCCAGGCACCAGCATTCTTGACTTGGGTCCAGCAGTGGCCCTGAACTTTTGCACAAATTAATCAAAATTACAGGAGCACAGTGACTAGTTAATTCCTGAAGAAAAGTGGCCAAAAGGCTGTCAGTTTTTTTATTTTGCCAATAAAAAAGTTTGTGTCAGCAGTAAAATTAAATTGAAATGAAAATGTTAGCTGCCTCATTTCCTACTTTCATTAAAGTTTGTGTTCAACTCTTCCCTCTTGACTACTGAAAATAGACATCTCGCTAATCTAATTTTAGTCTGTGATCCTCTTAGGGATGTAATTATTTCTTTATACAAAGTCAGCACTTTCACTGTGAAGACTAGATAAACATAAAACCATTTTTATCAAGAGACATATTTTAAAAGTCAGATGTGCCACTCATGTCTATCTGCTCCCAAGGTTGAGCAAGCTCTGCACCGGTGGCAACACACTCCTGTAGCACAGTTCTCTGTACAATTTTTTTTACTTGTTTACATTGGACTGAGGTGCTAGAAAAAAAAAAAAAAAAAAAACACTATTGTCCAGAAACACTTAAACCCATTTCCCTGTGAATACTGAGCAGGCTCTGCACTGGTGGCATTGCAAGAAAGTACTTGTCCTTAATAGTCTAGAACAATGTCTTTATGAGGAGCAGTTTGCTGCATCAGAGTTACCGCTCACATCGGATCCTCCACTGAACAATCCATAAGGATTGAACAGGTCAGTAAATGAAACAGAGAGCAGCTGTCTATAAAAATGATGCCTTTATTGCTGAAAGAATACAACTTTGTAATAAACTCAAGTGAATGTGTATCACAACATTGTTTCTTCATCTTTACAGTTGGAATTGACCAAAGTCACAATGCCAGTTGCTCGATACTGCACCCAAAGTAACAAATTCAGCCTGGATATGAAAGCATCTTACAAAGTTAGACATTAATATTCCTTAACATCGTTTACACTGATCTGGAATCAGCAAAGGGAATCACAGTAGCACCTACACCTTTAAAAACAAACTCTGGACTTGGTAGTCTGTCCTCTATCTTTGGTTCTATGAGACAAAAATATTCTTTCTCAAAGGTGTAGCGAATTAGCAATACTGCGGTGGTTCTAGGAAGAACAGAAATGACACAAAATATTCCAAAACAAAAAAAACAAGGAGCTAAAATTAAACAAAACTTTCATTTATTTCTTTACATAACCAAACAAATTCAATATTCACAACATCTCCCACAATCCATTGTTGAACAAATATACCAAGGAGGGGTAAAGAAAAATCCTTGTTGGAAAAATGACCGTCAAACATTTAAGAAGGAGGAACGGCATGGTGGCATCCATCTCCAGCAGTTCACCTAACCCACTGACTGTCACTGGGCACCAGTCATCTGGTGCAGAACCCGACGGCCACATAACCGGCCAACAAATCCAGGAGCTCTCCCCAGCGCCGTCTGTCCTCAGTTGGTTCAAAACACACCCAGAAATCTACAAATAACAAAAATAAAGGTCATTTCAACAGAAGCAACTAAAAATTAGGGTGGGGTGGATGCCAATATTTAACAGTTTATCCGATCCAATTTGTTTTCCTGTACTAGTGTCTGAATAGGGGTCCGTGTTTAAATTCCCCTCCCGTGTGTCACTGCTCGTTCCCGGCAGGAATTTTCCAGTGCTCCAAGGAGTCCCGCGCCTCTGTGGACGAAAGCTCTAGGAGATGTGTGTTTTCACGCGGCCCCGGTAAAGAACTGGGACGGGTTGAACAGCGTCCTGGGATCACATGTCATCCTCGTCGTCTTCGTCCTGAGAGGAGCTGGCTTGCTGAGCTGCGCTGGCAGACGCTGCAGCCATCTGTGCCTGCTGGGCGGCCTGCTGCATCTGCAGCCACTCCTGCTGGGCGAGCTCTGCCTGCTGCTGCCGAGCCTGCGGGGACACGGGCACACAGATTTAGAGGGACGGCAAGCAAAGGACGCAAACACGTGAAAATAGGACCGCCTGCGAGATTAAGAGGACTGTTATAAAAAAAAAAAACAGACTTTACACGACACTTCTACTGTGCATACATCAGAAAGCCCCAGCAGCCACGTTCCCTCCCAGCTGTCATGTGAATTTTGAGGGAACTTTTAAAATGTTGCAAAAAAGGAAAATGCGAATCAGGTGTTTCCATCTACTGGTTTGTAGTGAATTAACCAGGCGACTCAAGACGGCGTACGTTATGCTGTAATAAACAGGAAGTAGAGGCTGCTAGCTAGCACACACCACAGATCAGAACAGGGGGGAGGTTTTAATGAATGTGTCGCCATTTGGTTTTTTTCCATGGATGAGACTAAGAAATGTTCCAGTCTCTTCGTCTTTGCTTCCAGACCTGTTTCCGAGCGTTGTGGAGACATCCAGGAAGACGCCGGCAGCAGAAACAGCCGATCAATCATGTGAGCTAAACGTTTGCTATGTCAGAACCGATTCCATGAAAGTCTCTCCATCTCCCCTTTAGAGCATTTACGCCTTTTTGAAAAAGTCAAACAAAAACTCAAGCGAGCATAAAAACCTTTTTGCTAAAGTTAGTGAGTTGAACCGGATGTGATTTGGTAAACCTGCAGATCTGATGGGTGTGGAAATCATTTCATTTGTAAGAAGCTGGCACGTCTGGACCAGGCACCAGCAGATAAACGGTAGCATCAGGACTCCAGCCACGTTACAGGCAGCTGCTGGAGAATCCCATGTTGAGTCAATGCAGGGGGGGGGGGGGGGGGGGGGTTGCAGGCAGCCAAGAGATCATTGTGTAACTGCCTTGCATGTGAAACCAGTGGGCGTGTATGAGCCATAAAGCTTGTGTCACCATGTTGTAAAATGCAGCACAGCTGAGCAACAGGTTTGTACCTTTACCTTTAAGTCAGCCCAAACATGAGCCTTATACCTGTGTTTTAAATGTGTTTAAATTAGAGCTGCACAATACAGACAAATCGCAATATTAGTGTGTATTATCACAGGGTTGCCTGGAGATAGGATCTGGTATTGTTATGGTATTTCATATTCAGTGTGGCCCCGACTGGCCACATCGGATGGGCGTCTCTACGGGCTGAGATGCTGCAGATCATGCAGACACTGTATGACAGAAAATCCAAATCATTCCACAACTCAGAATTATTTAGCATTTTCTTTTTGGAGTTGTCCTAACTTTCTCCCTGTGTACGCCGCCCCTGGCCACAAAAAAAGGAAAATGCGTGAGAAATGTAAGTTAACTATGCAATCTATCGAGATTTTAAAAATTGTTTTTTAATGAGATATAAGATGAGACTATAAGAAGATGGTCTACGTTGCGTTATGGTTATACTGTTATGTGTTGCAGCAGGTTATGTTTCAGCCCTCTCTCATATTCATCTACAGCTGTTTCGTTTTAATAAAATGTGCCTGTGAGACATTTGGGATAAAGCTTTGATTCAGAGACGCCGTTTAATAATTACTTTATGAAAGGAAAAACATACTGAGATAAATATCGCATATGGGCATTCGGCCTGAAAAACATCAAGATATAATTCTTGGTCCATATCGGCCAGCCCTAATTAACTGTGCTTAACATCGTAATCACAATTTTCAGCAATAGTGTCACAATTAGATATTTTTCTGATACTGAAACGAAAATATTTACGTTCTGGAGGTTAATAAAAACTTAAGGGAACATCAAAGACCAACAACGGTTAGGTTTAATGCACGTACAGCTAAAAAAACTGGAATATAGTGAGAAAAGGCTATTTTCTTGTTACTCGTTTCAGGAAGTGAAACTCATAGTATACAGAGTCATTAGACCAAGTGTATAAATGTATTTCCATTTCTTTTTTCTGTAATTTTGATGATAAAAATGACAAGAAGTAAGTTTTTTGGGATGGGGACCAAATTTGAGTTTTTCGAAACTGAAAATTCAGTGTCTGTGCATGGAAGTTAAATATTGGACTGTGTGTGACACTGCTGAGTATCTTATAAACTCTGAAGCCTCTGAATGATCTCCCTGTGGGTCAGCAGCATGACTTGGTGACTTAGATGTAGCTTTGCCCTCTCTGGCTGCAGCAAACCCACCTGAACACTCTGCTCAGCAGGGCGCACCCAGAACCCACTGCTGGCTAAAGTCCTCCTGCATGACCCAACGCCTCACCCTGCTAGGTGGGGTCGCCACTTTCACCCCCCCCCCCCCCCCCCCCTTCACGGATCCTACCTGCGCGAACAGCTCCTGCTGCTGCCGGAGCAGCTCCTCCTCCGGGATGCCCAGGTTCTCCAGTCGGGAGCTGGCCTTCCTCCTCTTCATGGCGACACTTTTGCACTCCTGCAGCACGTCTTTCACCTCCGTGATGTACGATGCGAAACCGAGGCTCTCTAGCGCTGCGAAAAACGAAAGGGAGAAAGTGCAAACCAATTACTCTCGGTGGTTTAAAGCCCGCATCCTGGTCCTCCGCATCCAGCACGGAGCTGCCGGGGCTCACCGTTGATGACGTGCTCCGGGGATATGGTCTTCTTGTCCGACTTGTTGCATATCTCGTTGGCTTCAGAGGAGATCAGGTGGATGAACTCCGTGCAGCAGTTAACCACCAGCTCCCGGGCGTCGTTAGCCACCCTCACGTTAGGAAGAGTCTCTTTGATCATCTTGTTGATCGCCGCTCTGGGGATTGTGAGGTCGTCGTCGTTTCCGGAGGAGGAAGCCATCGTGGCACAAATGTTTGTGTGTTTTTTCCTCCCCCCTCCAAAAAATAAAATAAAAGGATAATAGTGAAACAATAAAACAAACCCCTCTTCTCGAGAAGAGCGCTGCAACCAACTAACCAGTAACCGCCCTCTCGGGTGAAATAAAGCCGAGCAGGTTGAACGTGAAGAGATGAGAGGTTTCCTCAAAGTCAGGTCTGCTGGTTAGCTCCCCAAACGCACCATCCCCGTTTGGGCGCTTTAAGACGACCGGCGGACCGCTTCCGCTCGCTGACGCTCTTCCATCAAACACGACGGGAGTCTACCAAGCGATAGCCCGCTCATACACAGCGAAACGACGGCCCTATCTGGAGGGGAGAAGCTTCACTAGCTAGCTACCAGGCTAGCTAGCAGCGGTGGTCCCAGTGCGGAACAGAAGTGAAAGCGGCTGGGAGCATGGCTACGGCTACGGCTAGGCTAACAATGAGCGCCGAGCAGAGGCAGCTCCCCGGTGCCAGGAACCCAATCCTCACCGCGCTGCGAGCTGCTTTGCATCGTCAGAAATAACGGAGTATCTAAACAGGAATAGACGTTACACAAATTGATACGGGATAGTTTATTCTGGGCAACATTAGCTTAATTTTGTCCGGATACCACGTCAGACAAAGAGCCGGAAGCACAGTGTCGCTACCATGGTTCTTCAAGTAGCACAGCTGATGTTTACTACCCTCTTGTGGGCAATTGGGGATATCCATCTTTTTTCTTTTACTTCAATTCATGCCAACCCGTGTAAAAAAAATTGAGAGGGATGATTAGCTGTATTGTTGCAGTTTTATATTTATGGCCTCTGGTCCTTTTTCTAATAAAGTTATTTTAGAAAAATCTACTTCAGTCTGTGCGCAGTGTTAGTGTAGGCCTCTTGATAAAGAAGGTAATCAGTTATAGGAGGCTGGCTCCAGGGTTTGAGTTCATACTCTGAAACAGACCTCTAAGACCACTGAGACACTGAAAAATACACTGTCTTAGAAAATGCTGCAATAGTTTACATGGATTTTTAAAAAGCAAATCTAACATTACAGCAACTTATGTTGATATTTTATTTAAAGTAAATCCAACACAATTTAAAATGACCACTACAAGCTTCCTCACACTGAATTAACTTTATAACTACTTTTTATTTTAAATTGTCTTACTTTCTGCAAGTTACTGTAAATAGTGTGCTATCTTAACTGATAGGATTCGTCAGGAATTATGGAAATATACAACTCAGTATCATTGGCACAACAACGAAAACGTATCCCATGATGTCTGATAATTTTACCAAGTAGAAGTGTATAAGTATATATTAAAGAAAAACTTCTCATACACCGAACTCTGCAATTCTCAAGTAAACCAAGAGCATAAAAAGATTTATCATTAGCATGAAGAAACTGGAATCTGTCAGACAAATCAACAAGTGCTGCATTGGATACAGTTAATCTGCGATCAACTGTATCCAATGCAGCACTGACTAACAGAACAAGTACAGACACAAGTCCATTGTCTGAGGCCATGAGAATATCATTAGTGACTTTTATCAGAGCTGTTTCAGTGCTATGATGAGCTCTGAAGCCTGACTGAAATTCTTCAAACAGGTCATTACTGTGGAAATGTTCACATGATTAGCAACTATTGAAAGATAAGAATCCTTCTTTAGATCAAGATGATAAAATAAATTACATACCTTTATGCTCTAAGTAAAGGTTTAATTACAGAGACCTTAAAGCCTGTAGCACATATGTTTGCTAAAGATGGATTAATCACATCTAAAATTGAGACAGCGATAAAAGGGAATACTTCCTTAAATAATTTGGTAAGGACTGGGTCTTTTATTACATAATTAAATGCCTTGGCAGAACATTGTGGCTTGTGAGCTTGTTAAGAAACAGCAGGATCTTCTTAGAGTTAACTTTAAGCAGGAAAATAAATATAATGTGGACATCATGAAAGCCAAAGATTCCCTTTTACAGTAAAAACATGTGCCCAGCCAGAGATGCACTGAGTAATCAGTGTAAAAAGAAGGGTCACTATGCAATAGTGTGCAGATCTGGAACAAGAGAAATATGGGCAGCAGGTGATGACGGTGAAGAAGTTGCATTTCTGGGCTCAGTAGCAACAGATGAAATGGAGGAAGCTTGGATCACTGAAGTCAAAGTGAACAATCTGAACTATTTACTCAAAATAGACACAGGAACGGTTGTAACCGTGTTGCCAGGAAAAGTGTACGTCTCTCTGTCACAGACACCACAGCTGCAACCCACAAAATATACATTGTATGGTGCAGGTATGTCTCCACTAGCAGTTAAAGGGAAGTTTACCGCTAACCTGAGCACTCCCAGCAAAACTACAGTACAGCCTGTGTATGTAGTAGCCGATCTGACACAAGGGTTACTTAGCCGCACAGCAAGCGTAGCAATTGTGTTGGTGGCCAGGGTAGAAGCAGTAGAGGAGCAGTTCCCAAAACTGTTCAGCGGCTTAGATCGCATGGAGGGTAAATACAGAATAGATCTTTAAGCAGATGCTAAACCATTTGCTCTGTCAACCCCAAAACATGTCACTCTTCCCTGTTACTCAGAGTAAAAAAGGACTAGCTCAAACAGAAGAGAGGGGTAATCTCTAGAGTAGAGCAGCCTACTGACTGGTGTGCAAGTATGGTCCCAGTACCCAGACTAAATAGAGAAGAAGTTTGTGTGTGTGTCGATTTAACTAAATTGAGCAATTCTGTTATAAAATAAGGACACATATTGTCATGAGTGGAGCACACCCTAGGATAGCTAGAGGGTGCAAACTCGATGCAAACTCAGTCAGTGCTTCTCACAACCTATATCACGCCCTTTGGAAGATATTGCTTTAACACACTTTGTCTTAGAAACTCTTCAGCTTCCTGTGGATGGAATTCTAAACAACTACTGACTTCCCAGAGTTATTGAATAAGGAGACGGTGGAGTGATGAAGTTCCAGCACTTTATTGAGAAACAGTATTTATTGAAAAACAAGATAACTCGTCACATAAATATGCAAATACAACACCAAGGACTCATAACAGTTACAAATCACGTGCGCTGGAACTTTAGTAAAGATCAGCTTGAATGCTTCATGGAGTTTTAACACACAAGATCAAAGGTTTAGCATTCACCTACAATTTAGGGTTCAACTAATTAAGTAAGGCCTGTTTTAGGTCCCTATGTGCACATTATTTTAGTATATTAGACTACTTAAGCTAAGCCTGTATACTAATTTAGGTCGAATCCGTCTACCTTCTCCCCACCCTGAAAACCCTCCTACTCGAGCCTCCACTCACCACTTCGATGGATAACCATCCACCACCCTCAAACTTACCAAACCAGGAGCAAAAGCAGGAGAGGTTCAGTGTGGCCGGGGAAACCCAGAAAACGCTACCCACAGGGGTAGTAAAAATTGGTGAGACCCCCAGGGAGATCTGCTCTCGGCCAATCTGAGCCAGAAAAACCCTGTGTTGAATCTAGGAGTTACCATTACTAGCTAATTTTAAAGGATCTATAGAGCCAATCAGATCCCGGTCTGTCCTTCCATAATAAACAAAAATTGCATAAATCAGTGATCTTTGGTGTGAGAAAACTTCTCCATTTCTTTCATCAAGCAGTGAGAACAAATACGAATCATGTCAGGAAAAACATTTGAAATTCCAAATATCAATTTTAACATTGCTTAAGCAAAACTGAAGTAACACAACTAAACATTTTCATTCATGCCTAAATCGAAACTGATAATAAAACAAAATAAAAACGAAAAAAGTAACGGGGGAAAAAAACAACAATCTGACAATACTACTGTAAAACTGCAAATCAAACAAATATATATTATCAAACCCACAGAACATTTTTAAAAGCATTACAAGGAACAGTCACCAAGAAGGAAAAAAAAAAAACTTGTGGTGGGCCGCTGTCCTCACAGCAACTCGGTGGCTCAGGTCGATGACGATGATTCCTGGCGTGTGATCTTTCTTGTCCTGCGATTTGTCGGCCCCTGGTGGTGGCGGCACCTTCCTGCAGTGTGACGCGTGGATCCAAGGAAGCCGTTGTTCGACCTTCACTGCCGTGTAAGTCGTGAGGAGCACCTCCAGTGGCCCTTTTCTAAACTTTCCCAAATTTAGTCACATTACATCCACAAACATAAGATAATATTTTATTTAAATCTTATGTGAAAGTCCAACATAACATATACAATTGTGACGTAGAAGGAATATCCTACATGATGTAAAACATTCATTACAAATAAATGAAATTGCTCTGTGCAAAGGTTATTTCAGCCTCCTTTTCTCTGATGCGACCAATTGCTTTAAAGCAGGAAAATTTATATAAAGTGGACGTCATTAAAGCCAAAGATTTCCCTTTTACAGTAAAAATATGGTGCCCAGCCAGAGATGCACTGATTAATCGGTGCAAAAAGAAGGGTCACTATGCAAGAGTGTGCAGATCTGGAACAATAAAAGAAATATGGGCAGCAGGTGATGACAGTAAAGAGGAAGCTGCATTTTGGGCTTAGTAGCAACAAATGAAATAGGGGAAGCTTGGATCATGTCACATAATGTGTATATTGGGGAAAAAAAAAAATCACAGCATTTACACATTAATGGTGTATACTACAGGTCGACCGATACAGGATTCCTACACAACTCTGACTATTTAAAATTTTCATATTTTGTAGAGCAGGTAAACATTAAACGTGATTGTATTGTTTTTTTTTTTTTTTTATATATTTCATTTTTGGCCCTCGAGTTCCTTTGACTTGACAATTTTGGCCCATGTACCAAAAAGTTTGGTCACCCCTGTTGTAGAAGCAACTGCAGTAAATGGAGGAAGGAAAACTCATTTTACACGTCAGACATGTATGAAAAAGAAAAAAAAAACCTTGTCACGATTGGTTCTGATGAACACGAACGCTGGAGGACTGGAGAGGAAGAGAAAGAGAGAGAGAGAGAGAGAGAGAGAGAGAGAGAGAGAGAGAGAGAGAGAGGCTGCAGGTGTGTGCTGTGGAATCAGAAGTACGCTGGGAGCCAGGAAGGAATAGCCAGCCACACGGGGGAGGAGAGAGCTCTTGGAGTGTGGAAGTAGCAGGATATCCAGCAGCACAGCAGAAAAATTACTTGGAGCGCTGGAGTAGTAGCAGGTTGTCGACGAAGGGAACTCTGTCAGGCAGACGTAGGAAGCTCGGCTAGCAGACATGGGAGGCTCTTGCTACTGGGCATGGGAAAGCTCTGGCTAGCGGATGTAGGAAGCTCTGGCTAGCGGGCGTAGGAGGCTCTGGCTAGCGGGCGTAGGAGGCTCTGACTAGCGGGCGTACGAAGCTCCGGCTAGCGGGCGTAGGAGGCTCTGGCTAGCGGGCGTAGGAGGCTCTGGCTAGCGGCGTAGGAGGCTCTGGCTAGCGGGCGTAGAAGGCTCTGACTAGCGGGCGTACGAAGCTCCGGCTAGCGGACGTGGGAAGCTCTGGCTAGCAGGCGTGGGAAGCTCTGGCTAGCAGGTGTAGGGAGCTCTGACTAGCGGGCGTAGG